>NC_056740.1:13807937-14107937 GCF_019279795.1 Protopterus annectens
GCAATCAGTGCATTGAAAACAATATTTACATAACAGATAATTCCAGATACAGTTGCACTGAGTGTTAGTTATGCTCAGAGCTGGATCTTGGTCAAATGGGGCACTAGGTAGGGTAATGGACCAGGGCCCACCAGCATGCCTCTCAACTGTCCAGATTTTCGGAGAATGTCCAGATTTTTGCCTCATATTTTTAGTCTGTTCCTCACATTTGTGGCTTTCTGGCAAATCACTGAGTATTAAAGTCACTAAATGATGACAGACATTTGAGTTTCAGACTTCATATATTTCAGAAAAATACCCGCTGACACAAATCTTCTTAGTCTAACAACTTTATAGGTTTACAAGAGAAATATTTAAAATCAGTCCCTATTTTTTGGGCATTTCTCCCCTCATTATCTAAGGCTTTGTCCAGATTTTTTTTGCACTAATTGGTTGACAGATATGTCCCCCAGCCATACTAATAACGCATTGCCTTGCTGTCTCTCCCCAGTTACTGTAAAACAATGTACAAACCTCTCAGTGTGCTTACTATTTTAGTTTTACAATGATAACAAAAAAATTGATTTAATTTAAAACACACACACACGCGCATGCGCACGCGCACACACACACACACACACACACACACACACACACACACACACACACACACACACACACACACACACACACACACATAGAATGTGCACCTGGCAAGCCATTATACTACAAAAGACATCTTGTCATCATTAGTCAAATAGCAGAGAATGAAGCATTAATTAGCAGCTATGCGAAGGATGCAGGGATTCAAAGAAGATGGTCCAGATTCCAAAAAACTTGCTATTCGTTTAAGTGATTATCTCCAGTGTAAGTCTTGTCTATAAAGTAGGCTTATACTGAAGTAAATTACTTACACTGAGAGCAAGTCTTTTAGAACTAGGCCCAACATGTAATGCATTTGCTAACAGCCTGGGACAACCCACTGGATACAAGTGTCCTTTTTTAGCTGCAGTCCAGGAGCAATGTCTGATGAAGTGCCCTGGTCTGTGCCACACAGTAGATGAACAAAAGCTGAAGGAATCAAACTTGGCACTACAGGAAGTGTCTCATTAATAGTTCATTGCCTTACTCATCTGTACAAAGTACCAGGCAAACACTGTTGTAACCCAGTGCAATGCATTTTGCAAGCATGTACCTGAAAAAACAAGCTAAATTAAAATTTTAGCCATAATTATAGGTTCATAGGTTTTTACTAGGCTAACGACCACAAGATCTATGCATCCCAAATCTCGGACAAGTTCTGATACTCTTGATAAGTGTAAGCATGGGCCTGTGAGATTAACCATTTACAGGTTACCTGTAACTAACATTAAACTCATAGACTTCATGCAGTCCAATTTATTAACAACCAAATAATATATACACTGTTGACAGTCAACAGAACAAGGAAACAATTGTACACAAAGAAGATGGCTCATATGATGATGCTCTTGTTTATTAGAAATGATTCCTGATGTTGCACTATAGCTACTCTGTGATGTATGAACTATATATATATATATATATATATATATATATATATATATATTTCCACTTTGAATCATGGAATGTTCAGAACATCGACGTTCTGATCATCGAGACCAGAAGATTGATGTGTGTGTGTGTGTGTGTGTGTGTGTGTGTGTGTGTGTGTGTGTGTGTGTGCGCACCATCTGAGTGTTGGCATTGCAGGTAGGGTACGGGAAATCTCCCGTTTAGCGCTACCACATATAGCGGTAAATGGGAGATTTCCCTTACCCCACTGTAGTGTGATCTCGGAGTTGGAATATTAAAGTAGGGGGTATTTGTGTGGTTCATTTTGAACCTTCGATGTTCTGAACATCGATGTTCTGGTCTCGATGATCAGAACTTCGATGTTCTGAACATTCGATGATTCAAAGTGAATCCGCGAATGTATATAAATATATATGTGTGGGTATATATATATATATATATATATATATATATATATATATATATATATATATATATATATATATATATATATATATAAATATATATATATATATATATATGTACACATACACATACTTATGTGTGAGTGCGATATGTGTATATGTATACATATAAGATTTTAATCTTAGGTCTCCCCACATATACACCCTCATCCTCCTAGCAATAAGACTCCCCAACAGGAAATGCATGTGGGTGCTGACCACGAACCCACTCCCAAATATCCTAACCACCCAGCAGGGCGCTTACAGTCAACACACTGAACCCATTCCTTATCACAGAGCTGGATTCACTTTGAGTATTTAGGAGTACCACAGTAGAAGAGACATGGGTCCCCTTCACATCATTTCACCTCAATGGGTAAGCATGCATGATGTCATTACTGCTTAGAGTCCTAGACTCTAATTTTAAATGCTCATTATTTAGTTTTTATTGAATCTTGACAAAACGTTTTTTTGAGTTCTGGCTTCTAAATGTTTTTAATTTAAGGTCTAAAGGGATAGACTACAGAAATATCCGGAGGTAGCTACTCTGAAGGTCACTTCCTACATATAAACCATCACCCTCCAAGCAATAGCCACATCTCTGTCCAGCACATCGGGCTTCACTCAGTACTAGAGTAACATCTACTGACTTGAATTACAACTGTAAAGCATTGGACAGTTGTTTACCCTGGATCCCTCTCTCAGTGAATGCTATGGCTTCTGAACCATAGTTATTACCATAGCCATTTCAAATGACCACTTGATGGGCACACACTCAGTCCAGCCAATCTGTGCCATAACCACTTCTTACTCTGGTATGTACATCCATTCACTTTTTCATGAAAGGATTACAAAACTGGTCCCCCTTATGATTTTATTTAGATATATTTAGTTATATGCTTATATTTTTACTTTGCTCTTGAATGGCAGATCTAACAAAGATGTGGAAGCACTGCAGATAGTGTGCCATCAGTAACTTTCACCCTTTAACAAAGCTTCCTCCACCACTCCACTCAGATAAATTGATTTAACTTTAAATTAATTTTTTTTCATATTTTATGTGTCCAACCTTGAGAGTACTTCAAGCACTTTTTACTGGGAGCACTGTAGTGGTATTGCTCATACTCATAAACTTACGCTGTCTCTAGTGAGATTAATGGAACAACAACAAAAATTGTCACCAGGTGGAAAAATTCTTTGTTCAGCACAACATATACATGTTGGGATGATTTCATTTGTGTTTCTGATGTAACACACTTTGTTTTATGTATATATAAACATGCACTATTTATTTTGGAATAAAAGTAATAACCAATGATACCTTCTAAAACAGGGCCCCACCCCTTGCCTCACCTTCCTCTGGCCTGAAGCTCCTCTCTGGGTGTGAGCACACCAGAGAGAGAAGCATTAATATGGGACAAGCCCACCATAGCTCTCAGCCTCTTAGAGCAAGAAATCTGGACAAAGCCATAAATAATGGGGGGGGGGGGGGCAAAGGTCCAAAAATTTGGACAGTTTTTAAATATTGCCCTTACAAACTTAGAATGCTAATAAACCAACAGGTTTTGCACTAGCATGAATTTTCGGAAGGGTATGAAGTCTGAAACTCCAGTATCTGTCATTATTTTCTGACTTCAATCTTTAATTATTTGCCAGAAAACCACAGTTTTATGAAAAATGGATGAAAAATATAAGACAAATAGCTGGACATTCTGTGAAAATCTGAACAGTTGAGAGGTATGAAGCCTACAATTTAGCTGTATAAATAGCACTGCTTTTTCCTGCAAAATACCTTCATTATTTTTCAGTACAATACAGATTCTTATGCATCCAAAAAATATGAATAAAAGAACAAATAAATCATTACAACCAACAACAATAACAAAGTAAACAGAAAAACAAAACACAAGCTAGTGAGACAGTATAAATGTTCCTTAATGCATCACAAAATTATTTAATATCTAAAGCCCTAATTCTCCCTTTATTAAAAAAAACTAATACCCTATCCTCTTAAATAGAAAGAAAAAGTTTATGATGAGATAGACTGTTAGCCCAGCACTTCATACAACAAATTCAATATTCTGCTATATTCCTCTGTAATTATTCTACAAAGTTTAAGCATCAAGCCATTCTCAAAATATTTCCCACTTCTTAGGTATTCCCCAGTCAAGGTGAGACTTGCATCTACTGATCTCTAATTCTTGGCTATTCCTCATTATTAGTTTACGCTCCATAAGCCCTCCATAAGGACTCTCTGCTTCTACTTTCTTGTAATGCATTTTTAGCTGTTAGCAGTAGCAGATTTAATGCTGCCCATTTAAATTTTGATCTTTCAGGGAATCATGTCATCCAAAGTAAAAAGTCTCTGGAATGTGGGGATATCTCAGTTCCCCCATCTGATTAATTAAATTCCCTAATTTCTGCTTAAATTGATGAAGCAAAGGGCAATCCCATAGTATATGGTATCAGTCCACTGATTCAGGTCTACTACATCTCCAGCAATTAAATGAAAGATTAGGAAAAATGCATGCTAGCCTCACTGGCTTGCAGAAATATTTGAATTTGCATTGCCAACTCAAAATTCTAAATTTTCTAGATTGAGAAGCATACCACTTGTCACGCTGCCAGCCTAGCTATCTGGAATTTTGTAAATAATTCTATGTCATTTGTGAATTATTTGTGAATATTGATATGTTTTATGCAGAACTGTATGTTATGTAGTGAGCTTCAAGAATGTAACCACAGCATACCCTGCTGGAACACAGAAGATTAACCTGCAAAACTTAAGAATAGCTGAGGTTAAGTTACTTTATAGCTGGGCCATAAACAAAAGATGTTGTCTCTCAGTTTCAGTTCAATAGCAGACACAATCCACCAGATTCAGCAAGCCCTGCACGGTGTGCAGGAACAGTGCAAGAGCTCCAGGAGGCAATATGTCTGCCATGCGATCCAGGAATAAGCTGCAAGGGCGTGCACGAGGGCTCCTGCACTATTCCTGCATGGACACAGCTCCTATATGCAAATTACCCCATTTGCAGGTGAAAATAATGCAAATTAAGTGAATTTGTGATCCAGAAAGCTGTCAGCTGGCCATGCAGGACTAGTGTAGTGTGCAGAAATGTACTCGGTTAGTAACTGAGTAAATTTCTGCAAACTACAAAACGGAGCCATGACAGCTCCAAATAAAGTGTGTATATTATGTGGAAACCATGCCAATGGCCAAATATATGGCCACTGGCATGGAAAACAGTTTCAAAAATAAAAAAAATAACTTTTATTTTTTTTTAGCCAATTTCGGCTGTTTAAGAGTAGGGCAGCAGCACGCAAATGGGATCGGGCCAAAAATATAAAAAAATAACCTGAAATAAGCATTCTAAGCAAAATCACTATATTGCCATTATACTCAATGGCAGGCAGAAGACAACATGGCCAATGAATAGTGGTTGCTAAGGGGGGAGGCTCAGTGTGGGACCTGTAACTATGCATTAGCATGCAATCCTATGCAAATGAGGGGAATGATACTAAATCCCAGATTTCCCCTCAATGCTAGTCAGCACCCAACAGTGTAAGTGCAGGAATAGCATGGTTCAAGCCTAAGAGTTAGCTGACATCATGGTGGGGGGGTGTCAGGCATACTGTAAGTGGATTGGAGCCCTGTGGCTTGTGTTTGCCCTTAGCTTAGCAGAGCTAAGCAAGAGGGTGTGTCTGAGGCTGCCTAGCACTCTTTACATTGCCTAAGCGGGTGTGCATGCTGCGCACTGGGTTTTAAAGGAAAAAAAAAAAGTAATCCAGGAAATAGCAGCTCTGTGCACATCTGATCACTATGTTCGCACGGCGTGCCCCCGGGCTTAAACAGGAAGGCAATGGGAAGAGAAAACAGCAGTAGGAAAGTAATCAAGGAGAACTAGCATAGCTGGCAGGTGAAATGTATCAGAATCAGCCAATTACACAGGCAGCAGCCCAGCCCAGCCCAAAACACTACTATAAACTATGCAAACACCTTTCCCTCTGGTTTTTCCCACATACTCTACACCACTGGTGTATACAAGTGGGGAAATTTTAACAAAGAAAAACAACAAAATGATAGGGGCTGCAGCAGCTATCATATATCAGCATGTGGAAGAGGCTGAGGGTGGTGAGGATGATAATGCTTTCAACCAACCCAAAATGAGGAGACGGAGAACAGTGTACAGACCCAGGGTAACCTACCAGGGGATACATGAGCTGGAGGTAGTGGAGTGCTGTAGGGTGGACAAGGACCTTCTACAGCAAATTGTTGAGCTGTGCTGGCCACGCCTGACATGCACAACTAATAGAGGGGAACCCATCCCAGTGGATACCAAGGTATGTGTGGGCCTAATAATACTAGCCACAGGTACCTTCCAAAAGCCAGCTGGGGATATCATGGAGATCTCACAGGCATCAGCATCCAGGGTACTCCACCAGTTCCTAGATGCCATGTCAGCACATGCTGGTGAGCATGTATATTTCCCCAACACCCGTGAGGCGTTGTCCAGCAATATGCATCTCTTTCACCAAATAGCAGAATACCCTGAGGTAGTGGGTGCTATAGATTGCACACACATATGCATCAAAGCACCACCTGGTGAGCGGGGTAGGGTCTACATCAACCGCAAGGGCTTCCCCTCCATCATCTGCCAGGTCATGTGCGATGCCCAGGGCATTATAATGAATGTGTGTGCTGGCTGCCCTGGAAGCTATCACAACTCCCACATCTGGCATCTAACGCAGCTGTACCAGAGATTTGCCAATGGGGACATCCCTTATGGTCACCTACTGGGGGATGCTGGTTATGCATTGAAGTCATGGCTGATGACACCCATCAGAAATGCACACACACCCAAACAACAACTCCATAATGAGTGACAAGCACAGACCAGAATTATAATAGGGAGTGTGTTTGGGATGCTCAAGTCACGGTTCTGGTGCCTGGACATCCGGTGGAGCCTTGCAGTACTCACCAGCTACATGTACTCAAATTGTCTTCGTATGTGCCATGCTACACAATATGATCCTGTGGAAACAGCTGCAGCAGGAACAGCACAGGGCAGGGCCACACAGCCCCCCACCATTGCCAAGGCCTGCACAGGCACAGAGTGACTTGGAGGAGGAACAACCTGAGCCTGCCCCAGTAGGCAGAAGGAGGCATGCCCAGTATGCCTTGGCCTTGGCAAAGAGGCAACCCATAGCACATACACTGACACAGTAGGGACCCAGGGAATGACACCTCTCTCTGACTCACACATACAGTAAAAGGGATGCCAAACATTACACTACCTGTGCTCAACCATGTATAGGGAGTGTACTATGTGCATCCAACATAGGCAGCCCTCCAGCACCATCCTCAATACTGGCACAGCCACAAGGTAAGTTACTCTTCCAACCAATTGCCGAATGGAATATGTGTTGTTACTTGTATCTATGGTATGGATGTGAGCATGCAAGGGAATTGGGTGGCTGAATGGGATGCCAGCAGATAGTAGACACCTATAGTGGCAGCATGAGATCTGTAACAAATACTGGTGTCACCATAGTAGCCAGTACTACACATGGTGACAAAACCCACTGCAGGAAATGTGCTGGGCCACATGTGTGTCCATATGACACACACATGCCAGTCAGGGAGGCTCACATACCCAACAACAGTCTCAGCCAGCAGGACAGGTGTAGACAAACACAAAGAAAGGCTGTGCTAAGGCCTCTGAATGATGGTTATGGGTAACTTCCCCCCCAGGCCTACACAGACAGACTACAACAGGTCAGGCAGTGGGACGTTAGTTCTGAAGGGTAAGAAGTCAGAAACTGATATGTAGGTCAATCAAACCTAAGACATGTAGTACAGTGATATGCCTCTAGGCAGCATGATAGGTTAGAATACAGAATGAAATGGAGTACCTGACATACCAGTGCAATCACAGCAAATGTGTACGTGTCAGGTGTGCCCCCCCCAATCCTATGTAGAAATGTAGTAACAGTCAGGTGTGCCCCCCCAATCCGATGTAGACATGTAGTAACAGTCAGGTGTGCTCCCCCAATCCTATGTAGAAATGTAGTAACAGTCAGGTGTGCCCCCCCATTCCTATGCAGACATGTAGTAACAGTCTGGTGTGCCCCCCCCCAATCCGATGTAGACACGTAGTAACTGTCAGGTGTGCCCTCCCAATCCTATGTAGAAATGTAGTAACAGTCAGGTGTGCCCCCCCAATCCTATGTAGAAATGTAGTAACATGTATGCGTAGGTATAATACCAGTGGAGCACAGATTACCTGAGGTGGCCAAGGTAGCAGGATAGATTGTAGCATTTGTACAATATGCAGGTATGAGTGTGTTAGGTTGGTGTGTGTTTTATATCATGTGAGAGTGGTCAGTATGTATGCATGGTGAGGTTTGTCCTGGTGGCCATTGCCCAGTACTGCTGATGACAGGGCCAAGTCCTCACAACTGCAGTGTCAAACACAATTCTCCCCAATATAACACATTCTAGCAGTAAGCCATTCTAAATGTATGGAAGTAATATGTGTCACCATCTGACAGATGGACATGGCATGACTGTTGGGCCAGATATACAAGCAGTACACAGGGGAAAGTACCCCAGACAGGCAGTGTATAATGTGTAACCATTAAATGGACACACCCTTGGAATTGTACATACAGGTTTGCAGCACATTATCTGGGCTTGTAGTAGGGAACGCCAATGTCGTCTGGCCAAACACTCGCAGACCACAAAGGTCATAGGAATGATGTATTGAGAAACAGCTGATGTCCCTGCACAAGCCAGCATAAGTGGAATGCCCCATGCATATCTGTGAGTCAGATGCAAGTAGTGTCCATAGCACACATGCACCCAGCTCACCCAACCACCACCCACAGGTACCTCTCCGGATTTATCCCTGCTGTTGGGAATGGGTACAATATGACCCCCACCTGTGTATGGCAATAGTGAAAGAATGCAGCATGCAGTGCAGGTGTCCCATGCAGGTGTGTATCTAGCTGTAAGCAGCACCATGCCAGCATCCACACCACTGGATCAATACTCACAGAAAGTATTGGCATGAACACCTAACACACCTACCCTGTCACCCCAGGGGAATATACTGTATTGCAGTCTGGGACTGTAGGACTGACAGAATGCAACGCGGTGCTACAGCTGGCCTGCATCACTACCAAATGGCCTGCAGTCCTCTGCCAAAGGCCTGTGTCACACCCGTACTGCTGTTTTTAATTTCTCCAAGTCTTTTGCGTTTCTAATACCATGACGGGAATGGACCCCATTCCTAAGTCAAAGTATGATTAAAGTTCATGAAATTAGTATTGTTTCACTCTTTGATGTTAGCCAAAAGTGCTCTTCGCAGCACCTGCAACGTGCCCAGTAATGACTCCTTCTGCAATTCGTACTGCCAATGTATATTATGTCATGGACTCCCAAATAACAACATAACACAGTCCACAGAACCCATATGCAAGGCCATGTGGACATACAAAAGTAACATGTCCACCATGTCCCACTGCATGAACTGTGGACCAACTCCAATATACTACTGTGATGAGGTGATAACTATAGGGAAAGTATCAGAGGATGTTTGCATAATGTATGGAAGAGGATAGAATAATAGAGGGGGGGGTGGGAGCATGGGCAGCATGGAGTGTGCAAAGTCCTAAACACAGCGTGTGCACATACTATCCCTGGCTGCAAACACAAGAATGGGTGGCTACAAACCTGCTAATAAACCACAATAGAGGTAATGTCCTAACTTATGACCCCTGCCTCTGGGTAACCTGTGTGAATCTGTACAGCTGTGAGGTATTGCCACAGCAAGATAAGGCCATATTGTCACGTCAATGGATGTAGAGGTATGGATCCTCTGCCACCACTGTACTAAGGTGCTGAACCAGTTACACAGACCCAGCAGCAAGTGTCTGCAGCTCCCCCTCCAGAATGGCATTAGTTTGCAAGAATATGTAGGCGTTTTACCACAATACTGGACACAGCTGCATTCACCCTGTGTCCCCCAGGACATCACTGGGAGCAAATATGTCTACCTGACAGTACTTGATGACATAAAACATCACAGTGCATAACAGTACACATGTCTAAATATCTCTGCTAACACCAGGACCATGTAGCAGAAGCAGCACAGACACAATTACCTACAGTACCCACTATCCCTTGCCTAGTTTGACCCCATATCATCAACTGATTCACAGATATCCTGCAGAAACAGATTGCTAGCTGTAGGTGTAGAACACAAAAGTCTGCACTGGAGTACAACCTACCTGGAATGGATTCACACATTCAGTACAGAAGGTCATACTGGGCATGCTCCCACACTTAGAAAAATGAAGGCAATGTCAGACAACAAAATACTGAAAGGTCATACTGGGCATGCTCACACACTTAAAGAAATGAAGCCCATGTCTGGCAACAACAGTGGACCATACATATCTGACAGTTGCAGATGTTAGTGCATACACTCCTCATTATGCACCAGTCATGCTTTGCACACACATTAGATAGGAATACACACATATATCCAAGGACAACATACTATAATATGCCAAAAGTACACATACGTAGATGTGTAGAAGAGAGTGACAGTGACAAAGAGCCTTCCATCATGAGGCCTGTCCCACCCAGCACACAGTCAAATGGTTACAACCACATGATGTGTAAATGTCACTCACCGTAGACATTTGCCTCTGGAATCCCTCAGCATTATAGACTCTGTGGTGCTAGTGCTAACTGTGCAACATGACTGTACAAGGCAGTAGTCATCTAGCAGTTGTATACATGTACCTGTGGAATATAAATCTGTGTGTGCCTGAGTTTGGTGTGTCTGCCTCTAGATGAATGGGTTATGGCCCATGCACACACACCGCCCCCCCATTGCCCTACTATGGCAAGCCTGCTTATGTCAGTCACTTTGAAATACACCTTTGGGGACAAAGTAGCCCAATAATCTCTGTGGTGCATCCTATAACTGCGTAATGCTGTAGTGTGATAAACTAGTTAGATAGGAATTATTTCCAGATGTGGCAACTGTGTGTGTGTGTGTGTGTGTGTGTGTGTGTGTGTGTGTGTGTGTGTGTGTGTGTGTGTATGTGTTTGTCTGTGTAGGGATCAATGCTTTTTAGGCTAGTCACACTCACTATAATTTCAAATGCCCTACTTTGGCAAGCCTGCTGATGTCATTCACCTTGAAATACACCTTTGGGGAAGGAGTAGCCCAGTAATTTTTGTGGTGCATCCTATATGTAGAATAGTGTAATGCTGTAGTGTGACATAGTAGTTCAGTAGGAGTTCTATTCCCAGACATGGCAAGTGTAGATGTTTGTGTGTGTGTTTGTTCATCTGTGTAGGGAACAATGCTTTTGAGGCCATTCACAGTCAATACAACCTCCATTGCCCTTCTTTGGCAAGCCTGCTGATGTCATTCCCTTTGAAATGCACCTTTGGGGAAAGAGTAGTCCAATAATCTCTGTGGTGTAGCCTATAACTGTGTAATGCTGTAGTGTGATAAACTAGTTAGGTAGGAGTTTTATTCCCAGACATGGCAAGTGTGTATGTTTGTTTGCCGTATAGGGAGTAATGCTTTTGATGCCATTCACAGTCACTACAACCTCCATTGCCCTTATTTTGGCAAGCCTGCTGATGTAATTCCCATTGAAATACACCTTTGGGGAATGAGTAGTCCAGTAATCTATGTGGTGTGTCCTATAACTGCTTAATGCTGTAGTGTGATAAACTAGTTAGGTAGGAGTTCTATTCCCAGACATGGCAAGTGTGGATGCGTGTCTGTCTGTGTAGGGAGAAATGCTTTTGAGGCCATTCACAATCACTACAACCTCCATTGACCTTCTTTGGCAAACCTGCTGATGTCATTCCCTTTGAAATATACCTTTGGGGAAGGAGTAACCCAGTAATCTCAGTGGTGCGTCCTATAACTGAGTAATGCTGTGGTATGATAAACTAGTTAAGAAGAAGTTCCAATACCAGAAATGGCAACTGTGTGACTTAGTGTGTGTGTGTGTGTGTGTGTGTGTGTGTGTGTGTGTGTGTGTGTGTATGTGTGTGCGTGTGTGCGTGTGTGCGTGTGTGTGTGTGTGTGTGTGTGTGTGTCTGTGTTTGTCATTCATATCATGTGTGGAGGTGGGTGTGAGTGTGTAACAACTGGACTCATTGGGGAGTGGGTTTTGCAAACTTCTTATATGGTGGGCCTATTATATGTCACAATGTCCACCTTACAAGGATAACAGATATCAAATAACCAAGAGGCTGGGGTTGCCAGCCCCTACTTATAACATCAAGGCCTGGCGAACAAATTAGGCAACCCTTGTATTACACAGAGAACGCTCTCAACCCATGTCTCATACACAAACACACTTGCCTAGGCAACAACCACTTTGTTGGTAGTACCCTGCATATTGCCCACAGATAGTAACCATGGTGTGATTGCAGTGGACTACAGAGGGCATGGCACCCTGTCCCACTACAATAGGAACATAATTGCAGACAGTGTGCCTTCACTATGTTCCCCAGTGGACACCTGCAACAACTGTAGTGCCATCAAATGTGACCCACAAAGGACATACCATGCCTTAAACACATGCCCTTTAGGGACAGATGCCACTGACACCAGGGAATACCTGTATCATGCTATCAATGTAGGTGCAGGGTCAACCTGGTGTCCATTACCAGTTCCCACCACATGAGGCCAGGACTGGCACATCTGATGATAACAATCTGTGTACACAACATGAGCCAGACACCCCAGGTACAGTTCCACATGTCACTGAGCATGCATGTGGGACGTGTGCACATCCCAGACACTGTCCATGTCATGGAGTATAGAACACATACATGACAAGCATTGCACAGCACTGGCCACACAAAATAGTAACCCAGATGACTGGATGGTGAATACAATACCCACCTGTCTGGGCCAATCCAGACACTACACCCCTGAGCCATACTGCAGACCATTGTCATGTGGGCTGATGCCAAGGTATACCCTTCACCTAGCCTAGTACAGCCTTATGGCACAGTCAACCATTACAGACCTGTGAAGCAATGCACCCAAGCATGTCAGTACTGGCACCCTGTGTCTGTGTGTGTGGAGTATGATGCTTTCGACCCCATTCACACTCACTACAACTCCCATTGGCCTACTGAGGCATGCCATCTAATGTCAGACACCTTCACATACCCTTTGCCCATATATCATCTGGATAACCCCTGTGGTGCATGTGATACCTGCATATTACTGTATTGTGGCAAACTAGCTAGTTAGGAAGTCTATTTCTGACCCTGCCAACTGTGTTAATGTGTGGGAGTCCCTGAGAGAGTGGGGCTGTGTTGACGTTGACACCTGTTCATGTGGACAGGCATGTGTACTACACCTACCTTATCGCTCCCATATCACTGCTGCAGATGTCACTCACCATCAGATATACCTCTGGATAGCTGCCCAACATGTAAGCTATGTGGCGTATGCAAAAACTGCATAGACATGTGATAGCAATACATAGTTAGTCAGGGGTTTGAAACCCTGTACTGGTAGGTGTGTGAAACAAACATGCTTAGGTTTTACTCTCCCACACCCTCCCTGACTTACTTTCTCTCTGTCTGTCTCTCTCACTCTCTCTCTCTGGTGGCTGTGGAGAAGTACACCTGCTTTGCTTAGGCAGCAGCTTGTGTTTTGTAAGTGATGCTCATGATCAGCTGATGGCCTCTGCATGAATTGCAGTACCCCTCTAGCTGATTGCATGTGGAACAGCTGTGGTAACATTCCCATAACCAATTGCATGGAAACACACTCCAATATCTAGGAACATCATGTGGGTGTTGGGCCTTTTCATTCACTGTGAGCAGGACCTCAATTTGGTGTTTGGAAAACAGCATCGCAGATGGTATTGGGATTTACCTCTAACAACATACATTGCGGAGACAGGCCAACAAATAGGAGGGGGATGTGCCAGACATGACTACAAAATGTAAATGTTGCTCTTCTGCATTTGGAGTAATGTCGGTTTAACAGGGCGTGTGTGGATATGGCTGGTCTACATGATTTAATACCTGTCGTGACAGTGTTATGTGTTTGAGGACACTCCCACTTCTAGGGTTATCTGCAGGCTGGGCAGTGCGTGGAGCCTTATGTTTCTTGTCTTACTCACAGAACACCTATCTTAGAACTGCAGAAGCATAGTCTGAGGATTGCAGCCAGTACATGGTAACAGCCATAAGAGTTACTGACTTCATATCCCTCATAGGACATATGTCACAACAAACCCTGGTATGACAGTAAATGTATGAGGTTATCACAGCAACATGCCGATATTGTGCCAGTGTTTGTGGCTCCAGCCACAAGTCTGTCAACCTTTGTACATATGTCATGCAGTAAGAGGTGTATATGTTCTGTACACCATTATTTATTGACATCATACCTGATAACAAGCCAGTCAGATATCAGACTGCTAGACATGTTACGTATTGTAGGCTTTATTTCTGAGGACATCACCTGGGCATTCTGCGGTTGTGTGTACAGTACTGGGGTCGGTGTACTTATGGTGATTTCAACAGTATGTGTATTGCGCACACATACCTTGGGCTGCGCAGAGACTGTGGTAGCTGTCATTGTTCTTGGTCCTATTCTATATAGCAGTGGGATTCTGTACAGATGTATGTCACTAACTACTGGGTAGTATGTGGCCATGTGACCTCTGCACCACCAGATATTATGTGTCAGGACAGACTGGCGTGTGTGAATACATAAACTGTGTGGGCATATGTAGGCCAGTGTTTACGTGATATACCCATGCACATGGCTGTTAACATCCACATTGTCAGGCGTGGTCCACATGTCTCGCATGAAGGGGATTTGTGTACACCTCTGGACTGGCCACAGAGTGCAGACTGTTCACATATATTATCTGCTGTAGTCCACAGGATAATTACTGTGCTAGCAGTGGTACTGTACTATGATGTCCTTGGGATGTCTGTTAGTAGCCGATGGCATACATGTCAAAAGCAGATGTGACCTCCCACACACAACATGTCTGTTAAGACAACCCCTGTTACAGTAGCAACAGTCTACATATATACCTGCAATACGTACATGACATCTCCTTGCACTAAGAGGTTGGGACTATTGGTACTGAGGTAGGACTCCACTCCATGTTCCTGACATATGGTAAACACAAATATATATATATATATATATATATATATATATATATATATATATATATATATATATATATATATATATATATATATATATATATCCATATATCTATATAGATATATACACATATACATATCTACATACATATATGGATATATATATATGGATATATATATATATATATATATATATATATATATATATATATATATATATATATATATATATATATATATATATATATATATATATATAAACTCAAATATATACATATACACAGCTATATATGTCTACACATATACAGATATATAGATATATACGCACATATAGTTATGGATATCTACATATATATCAACATAAATAGGTATATCTGATTAGATATGTATGCACATATAGTTATAGATATCTACATATATATCGACATTAAGAGTTATATCTGTGCACATAAAATATGCATATATATATATATATATATATATATATATATATATATATATACAGAGAGGTCTAAAATGGGCATATATATGATACACTATATAGATGTGTGGAAATACATATATATGACTATATGTGTATGTACATGCAGACATATATCTACATATGTATATGTATATGTATATATCCATATCCTTGTCATGTGTAAACATCGCGGTTGTGTATACCTTCCCAGATGTATCTCACCGTATGTATCTGATATGTGTATATTTAGATATAACAACATATGTGATGCAACAGTAATATCATTAACAAGTACTACACAATTGTGGAAGTCAAAGCAATTGTTCAATACTATTCAATATGTGTACTGGCAGATATATTGGAAAAACAACAGCTGTCTTCACAGCTGTCATGGCGTAGTGGTTAACTGTTGTAACTATAGTATACAGGGTCCTGGGTTCAAGACTTGCAAGGGCTGCATATTTTGTTGCTGGGCAGAATAAGGGCTGTTGGATACAGAGTGCTTAAGGCAGCTTTGAGCAGCTTTAAGCATGTTTACGCGGGTTTGCACTAAATGGTGCTAAGATATGGTTAAACGTACGGGAGCTTACACCATGTAGGTTTGCTTACCAGTGCGCACATGTGCTTAGCTGTAATATTGCAGCAATGCTAAAACTGGCTAAGCATGGCTCAGCCCTGGTAACCATTGTGCATGTCCCAGTCTGATAACATAGCAGGGTAATGACATCTGTAATAAGTGTATGTAATGCCATGTACGTAACATGTGTATATGTGCTGTCATTGCAGTGGCGAGGTGTGTGAGTGTCATGTCTGGGACACTCAAGTATATCAGACCTGTACAGCACTCTTATCTGTGTGAATGTGTTACATACAAGGGTAGTAACCCAGGTTATGTGCTGTCACACTGGCATGTAGTGTATCATGGTGTTACTACAGTTGACAGTGCTTTCCCAGGCAAGAGTAGATTGTTAAATGTAGTACTGACAACAAGCACCCCTGCAGGCATAGCTGGACTCTGAGGCCTCACTGTTGTGCTCCTGGTGTGTGAGCTGTGTCACAGTATATATCCCCTACTGGATAATGATCTGACATGTGGAAAGTAACTGTAGACTACTGTCTGTACAGCACATGTCAGTGAGGGCTTCCAACATGTAGTAATGGCATACATATTGGTGTCAGACATTTATCTGTCGACACATACATCCTACTGCATAGCTATGTGCCAAGATGATGTCTGTCAGTCCCTGTACAAATGTGCAGATGGCAGGTATCCAGCTTGGATACATACAGGCAACCTATGCTTGACTGACATGTCTGCCCAGCTGTGTTATAACTGGCACATATAGGAGACAACACCCTGCATGCACCACATGACATTGTTACCTCCACTACACTACCACAGTCAACAGAACATGCTTGGGTACAGGTCTCCATCACAGACACTAACCATGTGTTGTAATACATGTTGCATACATGTCAACTGGATTACCTCACTGGCCATTTGCAGGAGGCACCCAGAGTATTGGCTGATTCATGTCACTCTCACACTGAGGGTCACCACAGTGGTGTCTGTCGATAGATTGCCTGCGTTCACATGGCAGGTGGAATGATACCACTGTACACACATCCTCTACACTTTCCATCTCTCCATGGACAATAGCCAGGTACACACCTATGACCACCTGCAGCGATGCACCCCAGTACTGACAAATGTGTATGTGTGCATTAATGAGGATAGCAGTGTCTGTGTGTTAGTGCACCTGTAGTTGGGAATACCATGAATACCCACCACAACACCCATTGCCATAGTAAGATGTGGCTGTTGCTGTACCGGACATTACATGTACCCTGTTATGCTCCTCTCCCTAACGGCTACATGAGCCTTGCAGTAGCAGCACAACAGTGTTGTACAAATGGGTCGATAGGCATGGGATACCGCGTTTATATCACGTTATCGAAAGATGAAAATAGCGAACGCTATTTCATCAGTCCCAAAACATCTAAACATGAAAATATCAAACATTCAGAACCGCAAATTTTTTCCCATGGAAAAAAATCACTGCTCCGAAACACATACACACAACACAAGCACATCAAACAAACAGCAATCACACACATACACTTAAATTCCTGCATCTAACGCTACACTAAACTAAACATACACTACTATCTACCCACTTACCTTAACCCAACCCCTAACCCTGAGGTCCGTCACTATCGTACACTCACCTAACCTGCACCCTAACCCTAACTCACTTAAACCGTTCCTAACCCTAAAGTCTGTCACTATCACACACACACACGCCTAACCCATGCTCTAACCCTAACTCACTTAACCCGCCCCTAACCCTAACGTACAAACAATCTCACACTTACCTGAACCCAACCCGTAACTTTCCACCACAGCGCTAAGAATAGCGAAGCCACAGAAACGGCCAACTGAATTCTTTCCCGAGGAAAGAATTTGCTGTTCTGCAGCTTCACTATTCTTCGCATTTGCTGAATAGTGTTCGATATCAGAACATTCAAAGTTTTAATACTTCGATGTTCTGATATAGACCTGGGATACCCATTGAGTTCTGGCAAGTGTGTATATGTGTGCATGTCTGTATATCTGTAGGGTACAGCATTCCGAGACCACATAGTCCTATTACAATAAGCATTGCCGCACAGTAGTACGGATAGTGTTGTTGCTGCCCATAGGTGAGGCATGACAATGCAACACCCTACTATGCCTGTGCATGTGCATTAGATGCATATCCCTGTAGTACCACTGTTGAGATAGACAATGGGTTGTATCGCAGTCGTGGGCAATGTGTGATGGTAGGTATGTCAGAGTGTCATCATGGGTTCCAGTGAGTACAATATCCACTGTGGGATGTGGGTGCTGTGTACACTGTCATTACACCATGGTACACCCGGTATATGTCCCATGTATGGTGACCATTGTTACCATCAACCATACAGGAACTGATACCACACTCCAGCCCAGTTATGCATGTGTTGTGTGCAGCCTACCTGTAACACATTGGACACACTGACAAGTTAGTTAGCACCGATAGGCCCAGGTCTCTCAAATGTGTGTCTGCCTGTTATGTGTCTGTTAATGTGTATATGATGGTATGTCACACTATGTATTGTCCATATACAACCATGACATCTCCCATTACCATACGGTATATGTCTGGGGATGTTCTGCATGTAACATTTAACCTGGAACACACCTCACCCTAAACACTGTGTGGTGTGTGCAATGAAAGCCACACATTTCAGTAGCACTACATACCTAGGTAGGGGTCTAGTCCCAGTGTTGCCAAGTAAGAGTGTGTGTGTATGTGGATGGATCTACATCAAGTTGCTGATTATACATGTCCCAGCAGGTCACCTGTCCATGTGGCACAGGCAGTAACTGTTATACAAACATGTGACATGTGTTCAACTGTACCCAGGATTTGTCACAGCCATGGTGTCACCACAGTGCCATACCCCATGAGGAATATGACTGCAGACCACCCTTCTGCTGACACATGTACACCTATAATACAAATGGATAACATTATGGAGACCACAATCACTCAGTGTTACTAACAGCTATAATGGATCATGGCTGGACAGCTACACTACCTGACATGTATGCATTAAACATTACTCCTGACAACATGTTACACAGCAGTACACTGGTACACTGTAGTACAGTCACCGTGTGCATCAGAACCATATTAGCCTGTCCCTGCATCGATGTTATGGATGACAGGGATGTAGCACAGGTATCATCATATGCACAGGGTGTGTTGTTGGTTTGCCACAGACCTAGGGTGGGCCATACATTTGACACCATGTGTGTGGGTGAGGGGTGTAATTAGTTGAAATGGGTGTGATGATGTGGTGTGTGTAGGTATGGGGTTGCCCAAGGTGTGTTCATATAGTGTGTGGGTATGCATGCACACAGTTCTGCCATGGCTGCCCTATACAGGTGTTTCTTGGACAGCTGCAGACCATACCTGGCAGGGTGTGCAGTTCAATGCCTCCAGCCATGGACACGTGGACTGTGCCTGCCAGGGGTTCCATGGGCATGTCCAGATACAGGCCTCGATGTGCTACTCTCCCCTGATGATGACAGATGTCTGCTAGAATCAGGTCCCTCCTGGGACTGGCCAAGGCCATGTGCTTGTGGCCTGGTGTGGTGTGGACAGCACTCCCCCTGCAGTGCTGGGACTGGTACTGCCACTAAGGGGATGCCTTTGTGTCCTAGCATGTCCACTTCAACTGCCAGCTCTTGGTGTTGCTGGCCTACGTCCATGCAGCCGTCGCCCCACTCCCACCACATGTTTGAGCACAGACAAACCATTTATTTATTTATTTACATTTGTTGACAAGGAGTGTCCGACTGGACATAGGTCCACTTTCAGCGGAGGCCCGGGAAGAAAAGCTCCACAGTTAAAATAAAGAGTAGTTACATTGGATTTATATAGTGATTAACATAGCAATTATTTACAAACATAGTTACAGATGAAGAACATAGTACAGCAGTAGACAACTAGAATCTTTATCTGTGAAGTACATAACAGACATTAACAATTGTTACAATAAAAAGTTCCTGCTGTGTAATAAGTACTAGGCTTATGAGCATCTGAGCTTGCTATAATCAAAGTAGTTAGTGGGGTGGAAAGAAAGGTAGTGGTTGGATGGGGTGGGTGATATTAGAGTGGGAGTTGCAAGGGCATAGCCAGCATTTTATTAGGTGCACTTTTAGTAAAGTTTTGAAGTGGGTGCATGATGGTACGGAGGTAATTGAGGGTGGGAGGGAGTTCCATAATTTGGCTATGGCGCAAGAGAATAGTGCTTCACCAGCAGAGTTATTGGCTTTAGTGATCTGCAAGTGATTTTTGTTGCTGGATCTTAGTGGTCTGGTGGTGCGATAGGGTTGGAGTAGATTCTGGAGGGATGGGACATTTAGTGGACGGTTTACTAGTTTGTGGGCGAGTGAGAGTTGATACCATTGAAGAGGTGAGGGAGTTCAAGCCAGCCCAGTTCAACAAGTGAGAGACAGTGGTGACTACGGTAGGATGCCCCTGTGGTGAATTTGGCGATTTTGTTGTAGCAGGTCTCTAGCTTGTTTAGATCGCATTGCCTTAGGTTGGTATATATTGGAGAGGCATAAAGTAGGGTGGAGATAAGGTGGGAATTTGCTACTGAAATCTTTACTGCTTTGGTGAGAAGTTTCTTATTTCTGTATAACGCTCCTAGTTTTTTGTGGACTTTTTTTTTATGGTCATGGATATGTGAATGCCAAATTTTAGTTTATTGTCTATTTCCACTCCTAGCAATTTGGTGTGTTCTGTTGGGTGTATAGTGGTGTTGTCTTTTGCTGTGATGTTAAAGTGAGAGTTGTTTTGAGTATGTTTGGTGGGTTGGAAGGTGAGTAGTTTAGTTTTATTTGGGTTGAGTATTAATTGGGCATCGGATAACCAAGTTTCAACAGAGGAAAAGGCTTCCTGTATGACACTTTGCAGTTTGGGTAGGGACTGGGCTGAGCAGATGATGGTTGAGTCATCTGCGTATTGTATGAGTGTGCCATGTTTGGTGGCAGAGGCTAGATTATTGGTGAAAACAGAGAAGAGTAGGGGTCCAAGGATGGATCCTTGGGGAACCCCTATAGAGACAGGTAGTTGGGGAGATATGTCATTCTGCCATACAATGGATTGTTGGCGGTCAGACAGGTAACTCTGAAACCAGTTGGTGACTGATTGAGAGAAGGATAGGTTATTGAGGACAGAGATGAGTTGTTTGTGTGGGACCATGTCAAATGCTTTAGATAGGTCTAGAAAAGTAGCAGAGGAGAGATAGCTATTGTTTTTATGCTGAAGGATAGTATTAGTAAAGGAGAGTAAGGCAGTGGTGGTGCTATGGTTTGGTTGGAAACCATGCTGAGTATTGGAAAGGAGGTTGTTAGTAAGGAGGTAGTCTGAGACCTGAGAGTGAATGCATCTTTCTAGTATTTTGGAGAGTGGATAGAGAATAGCTATGCGGCGGTAATTGGTTAGTTCTGTGGAGGGGCCGCCTCTGTGGAGGGGAATTATATGTGATACTTTCCACAGTGTGGAATGTAACTTTCTGATAGAGATTGGTTAATCAAGATGGATACTGGGTAGGCTAGAGCATCAGCTGCAATTTATAGGTATTCACTTGGGAGGTTGTCTGCTGCTAATTTGGTGAGCTTAAGTTTAGTTGAGAGTTTTTTTATGTTGGAGGTAGGTACAAGAGAAAAAGAGAAGGCAGTGGGGAGATTACTAGTTGAAGGTGTGGGTTGGAGGGGAGGGGGGTTGTGTTGTTTAGCTAGTGATAGTATGGTTTGTGTGAAGTGTGTGTTGAATGAGGTAGCAAAATTTTCGGAGGAGTGAGGGATGTTAGGAGGAGGGATATTGACTTTATCTGTGTGGAAGATGGAGTTTATGGAGGACCAGAATTGTTTGGGGCTGTGTTGGGAGGAGTCTAGGGCAGACTGGTAGTATTGGAATTTGTCCTGTTTTATTAGCTTTTTGACTCTATTGCATAGTTCTAGGAATTTCTGTCTAGTTGAGGAGGGTTTGGTTTTGCGCCAGTGCTCCCAGGCTTTATCCCTGCTTTTCATTTCTGACTTAGTGGTTTCCTGTAGCCATGGGGAGGGTTGTGCTTTGGTTCTGGAAAGTCTTATGGGGGCATGGTAATTAATGATGCTCAGGAAGGTAGCATTAAAAAATTCAACTGCGTCATCAAGATTGAGGTACTTTAGAGGATGCCAGTTACATTCTTTGAGGGATGAGATGAATGTGAGTAGGTTAAAGTTTAGTTTTTTACGTATTTGACGGTAGATGACAGGTTTAGCTTGGTATAGGTATTTTTTGAGTAGGAATGTTGGGGAGTGATCACTGATAAGCAGCCTGTTATATATGACTGGGGGCTCTTACTGACTAGTATCCAATCCAGGGTAGTGTGCTTGCTGGAGTTTTTATTTATTCTGGTTGGCGACTGGACTAGTTGGGTGAAGCCATGAATGTTTACATGATGGGTTGGATGGTTGCCAAAACAGGATTGCCAGTCAATATTGAAATCACCTAAAATTATAGTTTCTTGGGGGAGATGGTGGGTAGACCAGCTGAGGAGGTTTTCTAGTGGAGGGATGTTTTGCCCAGGTGGGAAGTAGCATCCAGTTATGTTGATGGTTTTGTTTTGGTTTATTTTGAGGTTGGTATATATTATTTCTTCATTGCCTATTTGTGGAGCTGATGATTTTAAGATCTGGATGTTTAGATGCTGTTTAAATATTATAGCTACACCGCCTCCTTTCTTGTTTAGCCGGTCTACTCTTAGTATGCTGTAACTGGTAGGGAGGATTTGCACACTGGTAATGTGAGATTTTAGCCTGGTTTCTGTCAGGATGACAATATCTGGGGAGTACAAGTCTATGGTGGTATGGAGTTCATGGACTTTGTTGGATATACTTCTAATATTTAGGCTTAGTAGAAGGAAGTCACTTAGCTTTCTATTGGCTGTGATATGGGAGAAGTTATGGTTTCTAGTCTGATTATGAGGATTGGGGTTGGAGATGGTAGGGCCAGGGTTGGGGTGGATGTCTGCACTTAGGGCTAGTTTTGATATGCACGAGGTTATTAGTTTTCTCAGCTTTTGAATGTGTTTGTTTATTAGGGAAACTTTATTATTGTGCTCTGTGGGTAATAGGTATGGTGGGAGGGTTACTATGTTAAGTTGTAGGGATGCTTTATGTTTGAGTAATATAGTTGGTAGAATATGCGGGGGGTGTATAGGGATGGTTCTTGAGTTGGTGGGAGGGGAGCTGAGTGAGGGTGAGACATGAGTGGTGGTGTGAATAGTAGTACAGTGGTAGTGGTTGAGTGGGGGAATGATGGAGTTTTGGCAGGATGTAAGATATGCAAGGAGAGTGCATGCAGTGAGCATAGGTAAGGTATGCCTGTACATGTTAGCTGAGGAAGAGTGATAGTAGTGGGAAGATGGAGGAGGTAGTATTGGGTTTAGTGCTGTGGCTGGCTATTGGAAAGATGGGAGGGGTTTGTGAGTGTAATAAAGGTAGGACTACTGGGGATGGGAGGGAATAGGGGAAGGGTGGAGAGTGAAGCAGGTAGAGACCCTGTTAGTTGCTCTTATGAGGGGGCTGGAAACAATCAGGTAACAGAGTAAACTGATAAATAAACATATGATAGTGACAAAGGGTGGTTGTAGTTTTAAAAATGGTGTCTGCCACAGGTAATATTTATTAACTTTGGGATTGGTTTAAGGTAATAAACAGGGAAGGGGGAGGGGGAGAACAAGGGTGTGAGCAGACAGTTCTTTTGTACTGCTGCTATTGAGCCAAAGCAAAGACAAGTTTGTGTTTAAGAAACAATCAGAATTGACCAAGGACTGCTCTGAAACTGTAAGTCATTTCTTAACCATTTCTCAGGTGGAAAAACAGGATAACCTTGTATCAGTAGGCTACTGTGGTCTCAGTTTAAATTAACAAACACACAGTATTTATCAGTCATGGATACTATTTGCTAACAGAAGGGAATAAGAGAGAAAATGGAAGATGAGTGTGTGTGTGTGTGTGTGTGTGTGTGTGTGTGTGTGTGTGTGTGTGTGTGTGTGTGTGTGTGTGTGGGGGGGGGGGGGTCTGCTTACAAGCCAAAGCAGAGTGCTCTCCAGGGGAAAATGAATATTGGCTCAAACAGGTAGACACATACTCAAAGTTAACTTTAGCTGTTTGCAGACAGTTCAGACCTGGACTGCGCTTTTCTTATAAGAATGATAAAGGTTGTACCACAGTTGAGTACTTAAAAGTGGTGTCAGATTCAAAGTTATCTTTAGCTGTTTGCAGACAGTTCAGACCCGGACTGCGCTTTTCTTATAAGAATGATAAAAGTGGTACCACAGTTGAATACTTAAGAGTGGTGTTAGGTTCAGAGTTAACTTTAGCTGTTTGCAGACAGTTCAGACTTGGACTGTGCTTTTCTTATAAGAATGATAAAATTGGTACCACAGTTGAATACTTAAGAGTGGTGTTAGGTTCAAAGTTAACTTTAGCTGTTTGCAGACAGTTCAGACCCGGACTGTGCTTTTCTTATAAGAATGATAAAGGTGGTACCGCAGTTGAATACTTAAGAGTGGTGTTAGGTTCAAAGTTAACCTTAGCTGTTTGCAGACAGTTCAGACCCAGACTGCGCTTTTCTTATAAGAATGATAAAGGTGGTCCCGCAGTTGAATACTTAAGAGTGGTTTAGGTTCAAAGTTAACTTTAGCTGTTTGCAGACAGTTCAGACCTGGACTGCGCTTTTCTTATAAGAATGATAAAGGTGGTACTGCAGTTGAATACTTAAGAGTGGTGTTAGGTTTGGGAGACACTGAGCTCCTCATGGGGCCTGTAGCAGAGTGGATTGTAGTTTTAAAAATGATGCCTGCCACAGGTAATATTTATTAACTTTGGGATTGGCTTAAGATAATAAACTGGGAAGGGGGAGGGGGAGAACAAGGGTGTGAGCAGGCAGTTCTTTTGTACTGCTGTTAATGAACCATGGTTGATGAGGCCCACCATCTCATCAAACCATCTAACCATGACCTCGGTATAATCATGGAGGGCACTAGCAAGTTCATGGAAGTTGTCACTTACAGATGACTGAGCAGCCCTCTGCAGTCCCAGGCCCTGTCTGGTGTACAGTTCCATACGTGCCTGCACCCCCATGACAGTCTGAAACCACCACTTGGTGGTACCAGTTGTGGCACTTCTGCCAGGGGCATGATGATCAGCGACCCTACCATGGGCACCCCGGTACATTTGCCTATGTGGTGCCCTGCTGGACTGTGTCTGGTCACAGCAGGCATAGATACCACACTCTCATGTGCACTGCCACCAACTGTCAACTGTCCCTCTGCTATGGCCACTGGTGATAGGGTATGTATAGGCACTGTAATTGTGTGCGGGGATGGGGTGGCTAAGAGGGGGATGTCAAATGATGATGCAGTTTCGGCCTCTGACAACCCCACCTGTGCCTCAACAGTACTACCATCATCTTTGGTGTCTGTAGGAACACCAACATCAGCTTGCATGCAGGAGGGACCCTGACCCACCTAGCCACCTGTGGGGGAAAACAAGAAACCCACTTTAAGACCTGTACAGCATTGCATAACAGTACACACATACAGACACACACACACACACACACACACACACACACACACACACACACACACACACACATATACTGAAATTCCACAATAATATCTACCTGATCCTGAGTTTACAGACAGTCCCACCTTTATTCACATAAGTTCCCCATCCTGCATCACACTTGGTAACATACACTCATTAATACCACTCATTAATGTATCATTCCTCTAAATGCCTAGACGAGTGATCACAACACAAGACCTGTTACTCCATTACCTCCTTGACTTGAGTGGAGTAGGTTTTACATGGCCTCACTGCTGTCATCCAGTGTTCACCCTGGGTATGTCCGGACATTGTGAGCATGGCCCCCATATGTTAGGGGCTACTACGTTCACACTATAATGTCACGCACTGGAGTGTCATATGTAACTATTGCTCAGTACATGCCAGATCTGCTGCTCAATCAACTTATTATGTGGACAACAGTAATATATGGATACACTCCCTAATGTTGTCTAGTAATTCCCCAATGCATCTGTAGTGCTGCATATGTGGGTAGTCATTCACATTTCTGCTGATTGCAATATTAAGGGAATACCTGGTGTCTACTTTCCCTCACAATGCATGTTCCATGCTACAGACCTTATTATACTTTCAGCTGTCCTGTGATTACATATCAGACAAGTATTCCTGGTGTCTCATGTCAGTCCATGTCCATGTACTGCAAGATCCTGAAGGGAAGTACTGTCATATGAACAACCCCACAATCACACATGTGCATACATGGACACCCACACAAACACACACACATGCACACACACATCTTACATGCATCAATCCCCCTTCACTCCACCAGATTGCACTTACAGACAAAATATCGCCCCCACACACACACCTAGAGGTGAGGTTGCACAAAGTTAGTACACACATTCCTCCCATTACCCATCTGTGAACATGCATAACATATGGTACTCAACAGCATGCAGTGCAGCTATAGTCAATCCATGCTAGCAACAGTATACATGTGTGTGATGCATGGGCTGTGTTAGTAGGTGATGCCCCTTCCCCTGGAAAACACTGCACCCATTTACACAGTATTGCTGTGCACCTGTTCTGCACCCTGCCATGTACAGTGTACCAAACCTCACAGGTGTACAAACCATTGCTGAATGTGTATTACTGTGTCAGTTATGTCTGCTCTAATGATCACAGCTCCTATGTGTTTGAGCGACACATACCTGGGATGATATGTGGACAGCTGTCATTTGTGAATGCCTGATGTTTGGTTTACAGATCTCAACATCAGTGGTGCATGTATGACCAATACAATACTATTACACTGACAACCGTCAAACCTTACCGTGGCTATGGGGAGTGTACACACCCTTATTGATATGGCGCACTCTTCCTTGATATGCCATGGGACCACATCACTGCATATATTAACATTACATGAGCCTGATATGTGACATATGTCCTGCACATTCACATGCAGTATCTAAGAAATGTGTTAGTTGTGCAGATGCTGACCGCGATGCATATGTGCATGCTCTTATCATGATGGTTTGTTGCACCTATTGTTATGTGTACTACAGCAGTCACTATTCCTGGCAGGCGTATACTAGTATGGGCCATCTGCATTTGCCAGTATATGGTCATTCTGCCCTACACATGTCCCCCAACTCTGCATGATTGCAAGGTCTACTCGTGCACAGCCCTTGGAGTTCGCACACTGCTGTCACTATTTGCTGTGGAGTTAGGGTTATGTCTGCCACAGTTCCTGAACCTGACTGTGTGCAGATACAGCCATTCTTAGCATCCTTAGGATCCCTGCTGCAGTGCACTGGTGTGTCATGATGACAAACCCTCCCCACCCTCAGCCTTTTTGCAGATGCTTGACAACTATGGCCTACACATGTGTGTCAGTTTGCAGTTTCCCAAACACAGAACACCACGTGTAACAGCCTAGTCCCAGCTAATGACTGGCAAACATACATATGTACACTGGCACTGGCATAGTACAGATGGGGATGGTGGGCCTGAGGTGGGGTGAGGGATTGGTTGCGCAGCACCTATATCTGACATTATACTGGCTGTAGGTTTCCAACGTAGTCATGGTACACCAGTACACATTGCAACGCATGACTGTTGGGGACCTCTTCTGTTATGCATACACTACCTGTAGAGAGGCTTGGCTGATGTTTTCTGTGGTACAACTGTCACATCTGTTTACCCTAACCCATAGGCCACGTGCTTGCAGAGTCCAGGCAATTGCTGACACAGGTACCGCACAACCAGTACTTGCTGGATATTCCTGCTACCTCCTCAGTGTTGTGGCATGTTAGTAGGAAGCCCGCATAACCAGTTTGCTACATGTGACAGCATTTGTCTTGGGTGGCCATCTGTTTATGTCCTACATCATTCCTGTCCCATACATCCTTGCCACATACATGACTGTCTGCACTGTTTGTCATGGCATATGTAATGGTGAGGTATGGCTACATGTGCAGCTCATGGGTGCTACCTGTTGGGTATGGGGCCCACGACATGTCATGTAAGATGTGTGCAAGCCATGCCTGCCTCTGTTGCAGGTAAGTGTGCACATTTGATGGCCAAACATCTTGGACAGCTGACCATTATGTGGTGTGACATTGGGGATGTGTACTTGCTGAATGGTGCATTTCCATGACAAATGCATGCAGGCAGTACCTCAACAGCTGCCTCCACTATATTTTTCTCTGGAGTGTGTGCACACATATTCTTCCAGTGTTTGTGAAGGTATGTATTCCCCATATTTTCTGCCCTAACCTACGGTTCCGCATTACACACTCAGTGCTCATGTTGGGACCACATTGCAGGTGTTAAGGGTTGTGGACCACAGTATTATGTTATGCCATAGTGTAGATCTGTAACAGTTGCCATTGTAATACTGGTATATACACTGTTGTTGCACTGTATAAGGGTGATGTTTCACACATGTCCCTACTGTAGGCCATGTGTCCCACCATTATGTTCATCCCTGTGGATACATTTCACAATGACAGGATGTTAGTTATCTTGCAGGTGTCTGACATACCCTTCAGATACCCCATCATGTTTTTTCCCACTTTTCTGAGATTTAAAAAAGTTCAGTTACAGGCTTGCTGTTCTTGAACTGTTTGTAAGTTTTTGTGAGGCCATTTTTTGCTTGGGCTAAAGGGAAGTCTCTCTGTTGATCAGTGGCAGTGAAAAATATTGAGCAGCCTGCCTGCCCCTGTGGGAGTGGTTACTGACTTGAAACTGTAGTTTTATTGGCCATTTTGGGTCAATTCCAAAACTCCTTCATCTTCCTCTCTTAAAACCCTCTTTTGAGTGGTTTTGCACGTTTTTGTGCATAGCGCAACAGCGGGCAGCGCCGGCTAATTGGGTTTAAACTATTCCTGGCTCCACAAAGTCTGCTCTTCACTTTTTCCCTTAGAACTGCTCTATCTCTCAATTTAAACACCATATTCTCATTCTAAGGCCCTTCACTGGTCCAATTAAGTAATCCTACAAGTTAGCACTATTAAACCATAAGCACTACTTACTCTTATACTCTCTACGATTACCCTGTCCTCTATTGGTCCGTCTTAAATTCAGTTTCCCTATATTACTCTAGCATGTCCAAAGGTCAGTCAATGGTTTCCTCTCCAGTCCAGCTGGTGAATCTGGGAATTTTGAGGCAATGTTACAACTGTCTCATGTACACGGACAACCCTCTCCTCCTCCAAACAGGTTCAAATATATGTGAGAGATGCAACTATTTAGCCAAACTGGAGGCTGAGCTCTCTCATCTCAAAACTGGTGTAACCAGTCAGGAGGAGAAGGTAACCTCACACAACACAATTCCAGTATCACATAGTCCCACCACATCAGCTAACCAAACACATAAATACACAAAAACATACTCGGAGGCTCTAAATAAAAATCTACCTAAGCAACAGAGACCTCCAAAGCAGACATCCAAGCAAACACTACCTCAAAACAAAACACACACAACACATAACCCACAAAGTCAGTGTGCCAAGCAGCCACAGCCCTTAAGGCTGAATAACACACCTGATACTCTTGTTATAGGTGACTCTATTGTCAGTCACACTGACGTCCCGCTCACCAGGCTGAACAAAGAGAAGGTCACAGTGAGCTGCCTGTCGGGTGCTAGGATCCGCCACATAATGCAAGCACTCAGGTCACTCCAAAGCAAATACAAATATGACTCAGTCATTGTACATGCTGGTGTGAATGACCTGAGACGTTCCTCCCTGGACTACATGAAAAGAGACATAGAGGAGCTCTCTGATCATGTAGCCCAGGCTGGTATGACCCTGACCTTGAGCAGCATCTTACCCTTACCTAGAATGATGCCACAGTACAAAGACAAAATGATCGATTTTAACAATTGGCTAAAATTTTGGTGTCATTCAAAGGGGATCCAGTGTCTGTCAGCCTGGGATGACATGCTCGACAAGCCACATTGCTTCGCTAGGGACGGCTTGCACCTGTCACCACTGGGCTTTCGGATATTGGCAAAGGCTCTTGCCACCCCCATAGTGCCTTTTTTAGGCAAGGCTCAAAAGTCAAACCCACTCCCATAGACAGCACAAGGAACAAGAAACTAAGGGTAATGCTGCTAAATGCCAGAAGTCTTAACCTCAAGATGCACACACTCGAAGCTCTCCTCAGTATGGAGAACATCGATATCTGTGCAGTGACAGAAACCTGGTTCAAGGCTCCAGGGAGCACCCCGGCACTACCAGGCTATACCTCATATCATGCTTTTCGGCCCCAAAACCCAGACCGAACCACAAAAGGAGGGGGAGTTTCCATATTTATCGAGGATATCCACACCTCCAGGTTAGTGGCATTGCACAAAGTATCGGAGACCATCCATGTGCAACTAACAGTGGGCAAGACTGCTTTTCAGTTTATAGCATCCTACAGACCACCATCTCAAAGTCAGGAATCCCACTCGGCTTTCCTGAAAACATTGGAGAACATGAAGATCTCTCTGAACACCATTATATTGGGCGACTTCAACTACCCAAACATTGACTGGGAGCACTACTCAAGCCCCAGCACCTTAGCCCAAAGGTTCCTGGAAATTATAAACTCAAATGCTATGGAACAACTAGTCACCACTCCCACAAGAGGGGACAACATCCTAGACCTGATCATTACCAACATGGGGACACTATGCTCCACACCAAAAGTATATCCCTCATTGGTAAGATCAGACCATAAATTAATTTCACTGGATGTCCACATCCCGACCCCACCCCCAGCCCAGAAAACCACAGTGAAAAACTTCTCAAAAGTGAACTTCTCACTTCTCAAAACCGAAGTGGAATCCTTCAAGGCCCCAGGGCCAGTGGAAACTACGGCCCAAACTGCAGAATCCTATATAAACGCATTCTATGGACATCTTCAGGAATGCATGGATCATGCTATCCCAAACAAAACCAAGACCCAATCATCCAAAGGCAGGCGTCCAGTCTGGTGGACTCCTGCCATAAATAAACTGTACAACAGAAGGAGGAAGCTACTACATGATAGAGCAAAATCCCTAATAGGGAAGGCATCTCTGATCAGTACTAGCAAAAAATTACGATCCCTCATAAAATCCTCCAAGGCCAGCTTCGAGAGAAAAATTGCACAGGACACCAAAGACAATCATAAGGCTTTTTCAGTTATGTTAGAAACCTGGGATGCAACTCCCAGACTTGTTCTGAGTTGATTCTAAATGACAAAAAATACACTGAACCCACAGACATTGCCAATATCCTGGCAGACAGGTTCAGTGCAAACTTCTCCACCCCCCAAAAGAGCAAGTATCTGTCCCGGTAGAGGGCTGCCTCCCAAACATCTCAGATGCTCAGGTGAAGGCTGCCCTCTCCAAAGCAAAAAACACTGCTTCCATGGGACCAGATGGCATCCCAGGTTGCGTCCTACATGAACTCCAAGAGGAACTAATCCCTCAAATAAAACAGCTATACAATCTCAGCCTCACTACAGGATATGTGCCCACAGAATGGCGTGCAGCAACAGTGGTCCCACTCCACAAAGGTGAAGCCTCTACGGACCCTGGAAACTATCGCCCCATAAGCCTGACTAGCTTAGTCTGCAAGGCTATGGAGAGGATCATCATGGAGCTCATAAACAAAGACATTGGGGACCTACAGACACTAGATCCTACCCAGTTCGGCTTTGTCAAGGGCAGATCCTGCCTTTTGAACCTGATTGACTTCTTCGAAACAGTCACCAAAGCCATAGATGAAGGGAAGGTAGTCCACACAGCCTATCTGGACCTTGCAAAGGCATTTGACACAATACCCCACTCGGGCATCATAGATAAGCTATCCAGCTTAAATATAAACACTTATGTCACAAGATGGGTCGCAAACTGGCTCAAAGACAGAACCCACAGAGTGAGAGTTGCTGGAGCCATGTCAGACTCGAAACCAGTCACAAGTGGCGTCCCACAGGGTTCTGTCCTGGGACCACTCTTGCTCGGTATATACTTTTTCAAGGTACAGGCAAACGTGGGAGGACTATGGCTCACCAAGTTCGCAGACGACTGCAAACTGGGCGCCATAATCAACACTCCAGCTGACACAAACATCCTTCAAAAAGGTCTCACAGAGACAGATAACTGGTGCCAGCACCATGGTTTAAAGCTAAATGCCAAAAAATGTATAGTCATACCCTTTGGCAAAAACAATGTGCCCACAAATTACCACATAGGCAGAAACCCATTAAGTACAGAGAAAGTTATTAGGGACCTGGGGACCCAAGTTGATAGCAATCTCTCCTTTGAAAACCACATTGCCAAAGTGGTTAGAAAGACCTTCTACATAGCCCACCTCATCACGAAGGGTTTCACATCTAGATCATGAGAGGTAATCGTGCCCCTTTATTCATCCCTCATCAGGCCCATCATAGAATACAATGCCCCTTTGGGATGTACCTTACCCGACACCTGCAGCAATTAGAAAGACCCCAAAAGTATCTCACCAAGAGGATCAAGGGTCTCAAACAGATGCCATATGCTACTCAGTTAAAAAAACTCCAGCTCTACTCAGTTGCATACCGCCTACTTGAGCGATCTATGCCTGACATACAAAGCTATGTCAAATCCAGAATTAATGGACATGCTCCACCTCAGTAAATCTAAATCCCTTAGAGCCACACACTCGAGGGACTTGAACCTCAGCACAGAAATAAATAGAACTTGCTGGAGGGACAGGTTCATAACCCAGAGGCTCCCTTCGCTCTGGAATAGAATTCCAGTTCATGTGAGGCAGAGCACCTCACTGAATCTCTTCAAGAAGAATCTCGATAGGTGGATGGGGGATCGTAGGTTTGTCCCAGGGATTACTCCCGTGTCACTATTAGACAGAGGCACAGTAAACTAAACCTTAAAAATTGCACAGTATACTCAAATCAAGGGGTGGCGTAAGCCATACAGAATCGGGCTAGGCTTATAATTGCCCCAGGGTAGATAGCCTAGTATGAACCTATGAACCTATGAACCACTGTGATGCAGTGCATTTAACAGCAACAATACGTGAACATGTATGGCATGCATTATGGGTAGGTGTGTTAGATATTTGCATGGAATATACCATAGCCATTACATGCCCGGTGTATTGGCAAACATGAACATAAACCATACTCACCAGCTACAGGCTTTTGCCTTGGTGGCATACTAGAGGGACCTACATAACAGTGTGAGAGATGTGATGTCAGTGGCCACAGCTGTAGCATTGCTACAGGGTGGGTGCAGCATTACAGTACATCAACAGTACATGTCCACAATACTACAGCTTATGCACATCTGTTTATTACTACTATGCAGCAACAGACTATATATATGACATCTCACATATGCATGATGTACCTGTACAGATGCGGATGCATATGCAACAATGGTCTACTGATGTGCCCTGTGGCCTTTCCTGCACACTCCTCAGCTGGTGTGTGGGTAGCACCCATCTCCACAGTGGTCTCCACCAGTTATTGGGTGTGCAGGCGGGCAGGTGCCACGAGGCTGGCGAGGAGCTCCTTAACACGTGTCGGGGGATGGATGGCATGACCCCCCCCCTGTTGTGAGGTGATCCCCTGGACTGCAGCAGCATGCCGATGGGCATTGCAAAGCAAGTCACTACAATGATGCCGGACCTGCTCATAACTGCGGTTATGCAAGCCGACATCATTGACCCTGTGGACTAGATCGTTCCACAGGGTGGTCCACTCCTGCTACTCTTGGGCTGTCCTTCTGAACAGAACCTGTTAGTGCTGTATCAGGTGGTTCAGTATGACCTCATTTTCTGCCGCTGAATACCCTGATAAACGGCCGTGGGACATCTTGCCTGAAAAACATAAAGATGGAAACAGGTCTGAGAACTCATACAGCAAGGTTACCATAGTTCCTAATGAACATCTCTGTCCCCCCACCATATCAATGACAAAAAAAAAAAAACTGTTCACACAACTCAATAGGTATGGCTACAGCTTACCTACCATTGGGACATATATTGTATTGTACCATGCTTTGTGCTATTTGTTTGTAGCCATGTTCCCTGTGGGGATACTATCATTGCTGGCCTGATACAGACTATTTCACCTGCATGCCATTGTCAGGGCCACTATGGTTCCATATATGCATGTGGTATGTTTGCTATGTGATTGCTGCACATCTGTCATTCTGTATTATTGGGGATATCTATGCATGCTGTTGGACATGTTCCGGGATTGTGTGGACTATTACTACCCATATATGTTCTATAACAGTGACACAATAGCATGTTTAGGGAATAGTTGCCAGCAGAACCACCTCTCCCACCTCATCTGGCCATATTACCAGGCCACATCACATGTGGGACCCACCCTGGGGCCCCCTCATCTACTGGTCTAGTACTACCTTCAGGTGGAACCACCTCAGGGGATGGTGTCCCCCTGGGGGCACACACAGATATGATTCTTTCACCCGAGGTCAGGTCCAGTGTCTGTTCCATAGGGGGCTCCACAGAAACATGTGGGATGTGCTACAGCACCTTGAGGCCCCCAGTACACAATCACAGGGTCCACATGCTCCTCCTGCTCAGCCTCCATGCCAGGCATCTTCAGGGATATGAATGCATGTGTGAATTGCTATGTGTGATGTTCCCTCACACACAGCATGCAGCACTATGGTGGTAATATAGGGGACATGTATTTACATACATATGTGAGTGTGTGTGTGTTTGTATATATGTACACATATACATACCAATATATATGGAGTACATTCAAACATCAGGTCCACAATCTCTAACTATCCTTCCTGCACAGCTGCACTGTTCTGCCTTGCTACAACACAGACAGGTGCCACATATGGACACAGCCTAACATTAGGGGGGTATATATAGGGCCAAATTGCAGGTAAGCCTATTGCACACCTATGGCATTTCAGCATGCTACAATACATGTTAACCTGAGTGTCCTGCAAGTGGTGGGCTCTGGAACCCACATGCCCATCATTATGACAATCCTTCCACCACCAGCTATTGGCCACAATAATATATACATCCTTTCCATTACACAACACACACTATGTTGGATTACATCTTGTCAGTCAGTGCTGCTCTGCACAGATGACGGGTATGGCCCACTACCCACAGGGACAGACTCTATTGTCTATAGCAGTTGTTCAGCTGAACATCATTACATCAACACCTGATGGCACATATATATCATTCCACATCATTTATCCCAGTATTATGGACCAAGTACTACAGTCAATTACATGCATATATACTTCACATACCTGTTGTGGGAATGAGGTCTGTTTTGGATGGTTTCCTTGTAGGAGATTTTTTTTCTCCTTGGCTTTGGCCCTAGCTTGCTTTCTTTGTTTCTGTTTCTGTTTTCGTTACTCTCTCTCTCTCTCTCTCTCTCTCTCTCCAGTAAATGGATTGAGCTGCTTGGAGTAGATTGCAGCCGGGCTTTTGTAGGTGATGCACATGATCAGGTGATGGCCCCTGCACCAATCAGTGTCCTTCGCTTGCTACCTGCATGCTGTGTAGTACTTCCAGTTACCACTGTCATGGCACCCCACTACTATAAATCTCTACATCATGTGGGCATGGTCCCTTTACCTTTCCTGTATGATTGGCATCCTTCCTGTGTGTGGGCAGCAGTGTTACAGACAGCAGGTAGCAATACCTCTTACAAGAAAACTTGCACACTCAGGCCAGCTACATATTTGTATGAGGTTTCAGAACTACAGACAGAATGTGAGTAGTGTTGTTGTATGCATTGTATAGCACCAGTGTTACAGGGTTTGTGTGCACATACTAGTTTAACATGAAATGCAGTCTGTCTGCATAGCTCTTAACTGTGGGCCTATCCACTTGATGGCCAGAGGTGAGCCTGTTATGTTTTGTCTGTCCACCACACAGGTCTTGTGTCAGATATATCACTGGCAGTGTGTGTATTGAGTGCTATCAGTACATGGCTACATCCATTTGTATTTCTGACTTCATATTCCTGACTAAGGGTATGTTGCAGACTATCCTGTAACACCAGCAACTCGCTTAGTGTATGACGACACTATTTCACATATGGGCCTGTGTTCCAGCCTCTGTCCTCCACCTACATACCAGGCTTTGTCCATATGACATGCTGTCAGGAGTTGTTATGTAGTGGCCTGTGAGTATGTCATGCTGCCATTCCTGCCATCATTCCACTGCTGTTGTGGCCCCCACACATATTGTGGGGTTGGGTCCATATATGTGTGGGCTTCATCTGCACAATACATGTGTGCCCTTCTGCGGTCCAGAGGTCACTGTATGTAACAGTGGTATATGTCCCTGTATGTCAGTCTATGGGGGGTGCACCATCCCTTGAGGTGGTTCCACCCAAAGGTGTTGCAGGACCAATGGACGAGGAGGTCCTGGGTTGGGCCCCAGACATGCTGGTGCCCTGTGCCACGGCCAGCTGAGGTGAGACAGGTGGGTCCACCGGGACCGGCCTTCCCAAATGTGCTATGGTGTTTAAATTTTATCAACATATGTAGGTTAGTAATAGTCAACACATTCCAGAATTAGGTATAACAGCATGCATAGATATTCTCATTAACCCAAACAGCAGATATGGAAAAGTTGCACAGTAAACAGAACACATGCATATATGGAACCACAGTGGTCATTACAACAGCATGCAGGTACATTGATGGCAGCATGCCACCAATGTGGGAGTATTTCAACATGGCACATGCATAGAAACAAATTTAAATAATTATCAAACAATAGGATATATGTCCCAACAGTAGAGTTTATTCAGCACATACCAATTGAGTTGTGTATTTAGTTTATTGTTGCAGATATGGTGGGGGGGGGGGAAGAAAGATGTCAATTAACAACTAGTATATTCCTGTAGTTCGCATTACTTTCCTAGTCAGTGCTGTGATCTGTACCTTACAGGTATTAGTACACCACCCTATTGCCTTAGTTTGGACAGTATATACATGAACTGAGTTTTACCTGCAGCATACACCTCTTACCTGGTATACCTGTAGAGGTATTGTTTGTTAACACTACCTAACTGTTTGTACACATACTCTCAGATTCCAGGTTGATGTTATGCAAATACCTGTCCATGTCTTTTTGCATATACTCTGGGCATGTCTTCACCACATGCAGGTGAACCGGGACATATTTCAACTATTGCCCTCTGAAACCTTTAGTGACTTGTACAATGACAGATTTGTTTTATTTGACATTTTCCAAATATGTACAGGTCTGACAGTCAGTTATATGACATGAAATGCTGCCTACATGCCAGAAAGTAGTACACTGATATGGCAGGGGGACAGGGTAACAGCCGGCAGATATGGGCCGAATAACTGGACATTCTGGACATTTCTGTACATTTGTGGGGTATGATTCTGTATGCAGCTTACTACCACTCCCAGGATTCAAATCATGGCTGTGTCTGCTAAAAATAAAACACTGTCCATCACAGTTGAGTGTGCTATATAGATATTGCTGTGTATCTCTTGTCTGATTTCTGTCTATAATTCTCCTGTGGTTTTACATTCTGACCTTGTAATTACAACACTCTGATACAGGATTTCCTAGACAGTTGTATTATATAGTACAGTGTGGATGACAGTGATGAGTAATACCTTATTATAATGAGCAACTGCAACACTAACAATGCCATACAATACCAGAGTAAACAGTACCAGTACAGAGTATCGATCTTTTATTTATAGGTGCAGTGTTTGTATCTGACAGACCCGTGGAAACAATGTTTGTTAGCACTACATCAATGTTGCCACACAAATTACCAGTTTCCACATTACTATTATGCACATACGTGTCACTCTGTTAATGTACACACTCTGGTCACAGCTTGACAACATGGGGCTGGAGATGGGACATATTTGGCTAATTACTCTCATAACATTTTGGGGAGTTGCTAGAGTGATATGTATGTTCTTATAGATGTCTGACAATCAGTTGTATGTCTTGTTTGCTGCCTAAACATCTGGGATCATCCCACTGATTCGCCAGGGGGACAGGGTGACAGGTAGCAGATATGGGCCAATTTACTGGACATTCTGGCCATATATGTGCAGTTGTAGGGTATAATTCTGCATATAGCCTACTACCACTCCCAGGATTCGAACCATGGCTGTGTGTGATAAAAATCCAACAGTTCACGTTGCAGTTGAGTGTGCTATTTGAATCTGTCTTTTCACTGTTTTCTAAGTCTCTCTCAGTTGTACTATATGACCTCTTGGAATTACAACAGCCATATACAGACATTCCTACACATTTTATTTATGTAGCACAGCGTGGGTAACAGTGCTTAATACAACAGTACTATTAAGTGATTGCAACTCTACATTACCATATGATACCAGAGTAAACACATGCAGTCCAGCAGTTAGACCTCTATTGTCAGGCTATCATGCTTTTACTTACATACAACCTATATGAGACTCTTCCTGCCCTATTCTCTGGTGTATGTAGTACATGCCTTAAACAATACAGGTTTTATGAAGGCAGTTAACTAACTGCTACTTTTAGATATATTTCCTATGACAGTACATGCAAGAGTATTACTAACCTACCTTGCGTCGCAACCACTGCAGTCTGCAGCCATGGGCTTCCTGGTTCACAGCCCGCTCACCTGCCACTGTGAAAGACATGAGGAATATTTAGCCATACCTATCCATAATATACATGAGCTGGCAATTATTAAACAGGCAGTGGACTGATACTTACACATGGCTGGGACATCCCCTGTCCTTCTAGCCTCTTGGATCCACTGATCCAAGATATCCCCCTTTCTCTGCTTCAGGTCGGCATAGTGATGCCTGACCTGCTTACCAGTTCAGGGTATGCCAGTGGCACTGGTGAGGTCACGAGCGAGATGGCCCCAGCCTTCCACTTTGTATTGGGAACCCTGTTACTAGCCCTGCAGCAGTCTCTGGTCTTGGTCTTTCACAAGGTGTCTTGCCATGACTCTGGACTCCTGGATGCCCCAGCGCTGCACCCGAAAGTGCACACTCTATCCCATTCCAGACATAGTGCCTACAAGGGGGAGCTACAACCAGTTATGAGATGTATTCCCAGCTGTTGGGTTTAAATAGGGCCATTTTCCCACACTTTGCCATGATTGGACGGTTCTAAAAATGCTACGCTATGGGCAAACCTGCTTACCTAAGGCTGGCATTGCTTAAAGGGGTATAGCAATGGGCAGACTGAGTTAGCTGGCCTACACATTGCTTACACATACTAAGTTGGGCTGTGCAATGCTTAGCGCTGCTTAATATTTAATTTGCATTATATTTGCATTTTGGCATTGATTTATTATTCGTTACATGTTATATATGTGTTTGGTATCCATGATTCATGTGTATGTACACTGTATGGGGTCCTTGTGTTTATTAGGGGATTTCAATACTTTATTACAATGACACCTCATGGTTGTGTAGCGGTTAGCATTGTTGCCTCACAGCAAGAGGTTTTCCCATTCGATTCTTGGCTAGTGCACCTTCTGTGTGGAGTCTGCATGTCCTCTCCACGGTCGAGTGACATTAAAGACATGCAGGTAGGTTCGAGCATGAATGGGCGTGCCTTCGTTGAAGGTTGAGCGTCAGGCTGGCAACTTGGCACCGTAGAAATCCGCTGCCAATCATGAGTGGACCAGAGTTCCACTGTGGTGACCCCTAACCGGGAAAAGCTGAAAGTCTTATTACAATGACACCTCACATCTAGGCTTAATGCAGTACTCCAGTTCACATATTTATGTTATGTAGTAGGTTATACAATATAAAACTGTATATAGATTCCTTTCACATGTTCAGTTTGTATTTCCTATAGTGAGGATCTGTTTGGTGATACCTCAATCTTATGCATTGCTGTGATGGCTTAGTGGCTAACTATTGTGACTATAGCGTACAGGGTCCTGGGTTCAAGACTTACAAAGACTGTTTATTTTGTTTCTGGCCAGAACAGCGGCTGATGCATACAGAGTGATTAAGGCACTTTTAAGCAATTGTAAGTGGGTTTGCATGGGTTTGCGTGAAGGTAAGCAATGCTAACCTCTGGTTAAATATGCTTACAGAGAGTTAGCTTCAATATTGCTTAACCTGTGTGTGCATTGCTTACCCCATGCAAACGGGCTTACACTCGCTTACTACTGCTTAAATATGCTTACTCCCACTTACCACAGCACTAATTTAGACAGTAATGTCAAATGGTTCTTGGGAAGGTGGTGGCATTGGGAACTGTATGGCTTTATCATTCATTACACATTTTACCTTCCATTTGTATTCCTGATTCCTGTGTACATATACTGTATGGGGTACTTGTGATTATCTGTGGACTTTACAACATTATGACAATGACACCTCACATCTGCATTTAATGCAGTACTCCAGTTCACAAATGTATGTTATTTTGTAGGTTATGCAACAAATAATTGGTCATAAAGTGATTTGACATGGAAAATGGAATGTACTGGAGTGGGACTCAAACCAGGAATAACTGCTCGTAAGGCAAATGCTCTGCCCACTACACTATTGCTGTACTTCTTCATTTGCATATATCTTGCTTTTTATCCTCTTGTGCCATTTAAGCTGCATTAACTGTAGCTAAGCTATGGGCAAACCCGCACACCTATGGTTAAATTTAATCTGTTGTATAAAAAAAGCACTTCTTTATATTTAATGTTTTAACTATTGCTCTTGTACACTTGGGGGGGTGTTGCTGGGGGTATGCGAACATCTATGAGCGATCTCGCTCATTCTTATTCCTACACTGCTGTTCTTCATTGCAGGGATGTGTATATTCTGAGACCTCTGCTCTCAGACACACCCCCTGCACTCGTACATGCTCTGTGTCCATTTAGGAGCTCTGGCAGCACACCTTCATTGATATGCATGACGAGCTGCCGTCCTGCTCCTAAACGGCTGCTTCAGTGCAGGACTAAGCTAGTCCTGCACAGAAGGATAGTGAATCCAGGGCAATGTCTAGAGCTAGAAGTTTTTCTAGTGTCTTGAAAAAAATGTAATTACTAGGTTTAAAATGCAAAGTGTTTTATTGTTTTACAACTTCCAAGATCTGGCAAACATCTGAGAGATATGTATTTTTAACACAGAGATTTTAAAATTGTATTAGTTTCTGGTTTAGCCTGGGAATTGAAGACAGGTGACAAAAATGATGTCATCCAGGCTAACCCAGCAGTAAAATGTGATATTAATTTAAAAACTCTCTCAGAGAGAGACTGTGCATTTTATATTTTGTCTTGGACCTAGCAAGAACATCCACTCATCATCATCATCTGTGCTTGCCTGCATGTAAGTAAGGCTCAGGGCATTGTATTTCTCTTAGATATAGATAGGAATATAGTAAAGATTAGTTTAGATGTTTTCTGTATTTATTTGAGACTGTCCTGCAATGTTGTTTTAAAATATTTCCTGTGATTTTGAATTCTGAAGTAACTGTGTTGATTGACTATTGTCTTGTTCTTTTATAATTTATTATTAAATATATTTAAACCTAGCTTTGTGGCTGATATTTTTGAGACATATTTAAGCTCTTAGAGTACTTGCATATGTATTTGGTGACACTGCACAAGCCCCTTCTAAATAGCCTTGCAAGTCTTGGTCAAAACTACCATTTGGATAATAGTGGCATTACACTGTAGGATTGGACACCCTTGGTAAGGGCCTTATAGTAGCTGATAAGACGGGGTTGGTGACAGTGGAAACTACCTTATAGTCTGGGCAGAAGGGGGCATAGCTAGTAAACCTGTGCCACCCTTCCCCAGGTATACGTGTGTATGTGTGTGTGTGTGTGTGTGTGTGTGTGTGTGTGTGTGTGTGTGTGTGTGTGTGTGTGTATGTATGTGTGTGTGTGTGTGTGTGTGTGTGTTTGTATAGAAACCAAATCTCAAAGTGTGTGTGTGTCGGCTACTTGGGCATGGACATGAAGCACTGGTGGGACACAGAGGGTGCTGGAGGTCTTGGCTTGGCCCCTCAGCTGAGATCTTAACCCTATAGCTGTGCCAGTGGGGAGTCTTACTGGGGATCTGGAGAAAGAGGGAGAAACCAGCCTCAGACTGACTGTGATCTCTGTGTGCTCTTAAGGGAAATTGTACTTTACTGTGTGTGTACTTGTCATCCTCCCAATGTGTACATCCACTAGCTGTTGCCAGTGGTAAGGACTGAGGCTTCTTGATTATTGGGCCAGGGCTGGGGCATCCCATATTAATTGGTGGACAGTGGTAGGATATCCATGTCATATTAATTGGTTGACAGTGGTTAGATGGCCATGTCACATATTAATTGGCTTGTAGTGGTGTGGATATTAAATACCTGTAGCCTGTGTACAGTGGTCACTGAAGGTGTTTGTACTCTCAATCAGCCATGCAGTGAACATTCAGAGTTCATATCACAATTATTTTATTTTTTTGTTAGCTTAGTTAGTCAGGGAGAGCAGGCAAGCATATCAGCAAAGGAGTATGGCAAACTGACAAGGAGCCACTGGGCTTAGATGTGCCAGGCTAAAGACTGGTGCATGCCAACCTGACTAAGGCAGAAATGAGTGAAGCTTTAGTCACAACTACATCACAAGATAGCAACCAGGAGGACAGTCAGACTGGCCTTGGGAATCTACAACTCTCAGAAAATGAACAGTTCAATCTTTCACAGAGGACTTAAAAATCCATCTGGAGTTAAAGAGACTTGAGCTGGACGCCAAGTGTTTGGAAATAGAAGTAGCAGAGAGAGACTGAGACATCTAGAGACTGAGGAAAATGAGAAAATGAGATGCCTGGAAGCTGAGAATGAGAGGCAGAGACAACATGAAAAGGAGATGCTGACTCTTCGCCAGAGTCATGGAGGTAATGGGGAAGGGAGTAATCGAACCCTAGAAGCAACAAAGGTCAGTAAATTTGTTCCATAATTTACAGAGGGGGATAATTTTGATAGTTTCATTAATATGTTTGAAAAGGCATGTAAACAGTAGAATGCTGACCAAGGGCTCTGGGTACGGTTCATCACCCCCTTACTCCATGATAAAGCTGTAACTGCAATTTCTAAATTGTTTGATACTGATTGCTTAAATTATAATATTGTAAAAAACTGTTTGCTAGAATGTTTTAAGTTAACACCTGAAACTTATAGGAAAAAGTTTCATGAGCATAGACGCAAGGCAGATGAAAGTATGTGAAAATATATTGCTGAACTAAGCACATATTTTCATAGGTGGGTGTGTGGATGTCAGGTCACCACTTTTGAAGGGCTGGCAGACATTTTGTTGAGGGAACAAGTCCTTATCACTTTGCCTGAGGACATGAGAATCTGGTTAGCTGATGGACAATGCAGTACTGCAGATGAGTTGGGGATAGAAGGGACACCTATACCTAGCAATTAGGGCATCACTGCACAGGAAAGGGACACCCAGTGCTGCTCATGGGTCTAAGGGAACCCATAGTGGGCAGCCCAGACTGCCCAACAGAGTCTGCTAGTAGCAGGGGAAGCCACTAATCCATGTACACATCCAGGACTAAGGGTTAAATGTTTTAAATGCAACCAGTGGGGCCATGTAGCATACAGATGTCCACAGAGACAAGGTGGGGAACAAAACGTGGGAGAACCAGCAAGTGGGAATGACAAAATGCTGGCAGTAAATTGTCTCGAGACAACAAGGGTACCAAACTACCACAAGAGGTTATATCCTATCTTAGTGGATGGGAAATAGGCCACTACTAAGAAAGACACAGCCTCTGACATAAGCATTGTAAAGCCTGCGATGGTTACAGAGGAGCAGCACTTGTATGGGCAGTCAACTCCCGTCAGAGCTTTAGGAGGAACCCCATTCCAAATACCTTTGGCTAGGGTTCAACTTTACTGGGAGGGTGAAAATGGAAGCCAGCAAGTAGGTGTGTTTGAGGATATCCCTGCAGATGTCCTGATAGGGAATGATTTTGATAATGAAGTACCCTGTGTGCATGCAGTTACCTGCAGTCAGGTTTGGAGACAAGCATGTGGGTGTGGTAGCCTAGGGGAGACCCAGACAGACCGCACACTTGCAGTCAGGACTGGTTTGGTAGTTACTTCAGGTAGGGAGCTACCCTGTAGCAGTGAGATTGAAGGTAAGCCACAGCTGCTTGTGGGTACTGATGTTCCTTTGGACGGATTAACTGCATGGGCAGAGGTGAGTAGTAGTAGTAGTACCCAGGTTGACAGTGAGGCACCATTGTCAGATGATGGCAGACTTCCTGGGGAAGAGCTTACTAAGAGAGAGTTGAGACAGGCTCAGCTCTCAGACCCTAAATTACAAAGCCTGAGGGAGGTAGCTAGTGAGGCACCTGATTCTCAAGAGAAGGGGGAATCTTTATATTGGGACAAAGGGTTACTGTATAGAGAGTGGACCCCAGAGGGAAGGCTAGAGGGTGAGAGAATACAGCAGTTGGTAGTGCTCAGAGCCTACATCTGGCACATCTAGCCATAGCCCATGATATTCCCTTTGCAGGTCATATGGGCATAAAATGTACAAAAACACATATTATGCAGAACTTTTATTGGTCTGGGATTTCCAGAGATGTAACAGGGTATTGCAGGACCTGTGAGCAGTGCCAAAAGGTACACAAGGCAGGAGAAAAGGTGAAAGCTCCTTTGATGCTTTTGCCAGTGATTGAGGAGCCATTTCAGAGGGTAGCTATGGATATTGTGGGGCCTCTGAGTACCCCCAAGCTCCACAGGGAAAAAGTATATCCTAGTGGTAGTAGATTATGCTACCAGATACCCTGAAGTGGTGGCTCTGTCCTCCATTGAGACAGAAAAGTTGTCAGATGCTTTGTTAGAAATTTTCAGCAGTGTAGGGTTTCCAAAAGAAATACTGAGTGACAGAGGTGCCAAGTTCATGTCAAACCTGCTGACTTATCTGTGGAAGCACTGTGGGGTGAAGCACCTAAAGACCACCCTGTACCATCCCCAGACTAATGGTCTTGTTGAAAGGTTAAACTCTACACTCAAGTCCATGCTACGGGCATTTGCAGACCAGTTCAAGAGGGAGTGGGACAAATATTTATCCCATCTGTTGTTTGCTTACAGAAAGGTTCCCCAGGAATCCACAAGTTTTTCACCCTTTGAGTTGCTGTATGGGCAGAGGGTAAGGGGACCTCTAGGTTTGATTTGAGATGCGTGGGAGGGGGAGTGTGAATCCCACAAGGAGTCTGTTGTGGCATATGTCCTAAACCTTAGGACAAGATTCAGGGAACTCACTGGCTTTGCCCAGGAGAACCTAGCAGAAGCCCAACAGCAGAAAAAGGTCTGGTATGACAGGAATGCTCAAGCTAGAGAGTATGATGTAGGGCAGCAGGTAATGGTTCTCATTCTTGTCAGACAAAACAAGCTGCAGGCAGCTTGGGAGGGACCCTACAAAGTGGTAAGGAAGGCCAGTGATGTTAACTACATGGTAGAACTGGTAAAAATGAGAGTCCGGGGGTACACCAACCACTGAAACAAAAGAAAACAAAATCCCCAGGACAAACCACGATCCACCAAACTCCTTTCTGTAACACAGCTTTATTGTAGCAATAAAAAACACGAATGGTGCCAATCCTGGTTAAGCGCTTTCACGTATCTCCATACGCTTCATCAGAACAAAATGTAAAATGTTAATGGCACAAACTAAATACTTAAAAACCCGCCAAAATCGTTCCCAAATTGAATAATTATACAACATTATTTAAAGTGACAACTGCAAAAATATAAAAGATCAAACAACTAGATTTTATACATATGCAGATGAAATAAATAACAACATGCTCTTCCAGCGTATTAAACGCAATACATCTTTAGAGACCAAGCTATAATAATTCTGAAAAATATATACATTTAATACCTATTGTCTTATGAATGTTGAATATTTAAATATTTAAATAAATAGGTAAAAATACTGTAAGTATTGTGAATGTTGTAAGTGAACAACCAATCAACTGTACATAAAATGAACCAAAGTTCCAATATTTAAAATATTAAAAACCTTTCAATATTTGACAAGTGGTTTTGTTGAAATCATTTCATTTAGACCAGGGAAGCATGCTGCATTCAATTTTAATTGCCATTTTATCTCTCTTTCCCCCACAATTTTCTTAATGTCACCACCTCTGGGGTTGAGATTCACCTTTTCGAGAATGGCAAAGTGAAAATTGTGACTTGTGTCATTACCAGCTATATGACGAGAGAGGGCATTGTTTTCATCCTTCTTCCTAATACAATACTGGTGGTCGTAAATTCTATTCTTTAACTGTCTGTCAGTCTTCCCAACATAGAAACAAGCACATGTATTACACATAGCTAGGTATATCACATGACTTGACAGACAGTTCCCATTCACAAACCACACAGTGTTCCTATTGACATTTCTTAACGTACACTTGGCACCTTCAAAAATGAAAGGACATTGTGCACAACATCCACATTTTTGGGTGCCCTTGTTGGACCCCAACCTTCTAAAGTTCTGTCTATTAGATTTGAACTCAATAATCTTTTTCATATTACATCCAGTTTTGTGTACGAAAGTAGGCTTGTCATTGATATATTCCTTAATGCCCTCGTCACTGGAAATAATATTCCAGTTATTTCTAATTATGTCTTTCACCTTGTCAACATGCTGTCCGTATCTTAAAACACATGATTTTGAATATTGTAAATTTGACTCTTTATTAAAAGTATTTTTTGAAAAATTCAAGCTGTTACCTTTACCTAATAGTGGCAAATATTTTTTACCCCATTCTTGTATTACATAACCAGTCACATCACTAATTAGGTGATCAGGATAACCTCTTTTCCTGAATAAACCACCTATATATTCAATTTCTTGCCTCATCTTTGTCTCAGTGGAGGTCATTCTTGCAGCACGGATACACTGCCCTTTTAATATATTACGTTTTTGACTATAGGGATGTGTACTTCCAAAATTTAGGTACCCATTGCTGAATGTTTCTTTTCTGTAAATCTGTGACTGGAAAGTAGAACCATCATTGAATATATAGACATCCAGATAATTAATACCTGTTGTGTTACTTTGATGCACAAATTTCAAGTATGTGGTGGTATTGTTTATATATTCTATGAAACTTTGTAACTGTGTATCATCCCCCTTCCACAAAATGAATAAATCATCTAGGTATCTTACATAGCATCCAATCCATTTCATCCAGTCCGAACTAAGAACAAATTCTTCTTCCCAGTCCAATAAGACCAGATTGGCATAAATGGGGGCACAAGAAGCCCCCATTGCTACCCCTGAAGTCTGTCGATAGTATTCACCTTCGTAATAGATGAAGTTGTTGTAGTACTATTTCAGTAAATTCAATAAGAAGTTGAATTTTATCCCAACAGTAGCCACTATGTTTTGATACACAGTTCATAAATCTCTCAATTCCCTCGGTTCTAGGTATACACGAGAAAAGGTCTTTAATGTCTACAGTGACAAAACCATATTGGGGCTCCACAGCTCTTGATTGAAAATGCCCAAAATTTCCATGGATCTTTCATAATGTGGTGGGTGTTGGCTGGGATGTGTTTGAGCCACCTATCCACCACTCTGCCGTAGGGAAAAGTCTTACTGTGACTCCCCAAAATAATAGGTCTAAAAGGGGGGTTGACTGTGTCTTTATGTACTTTGGGTATTCCAAAAATGGTGGCTAACTGCGGAAAATCAACTTTTAAAAATTTGTAGAGGTCTTCATCTATTCTCCCATCCAACAGAAACTCTTCGAGATATAAATCAATTCTGTGATGAGCTATGTTGACTTGATTAAGGGATGATTCTTCATATTGTTCCAAATTGTTGAGGATCTCGAAAATTTTTTCAGTATAGGTATTTTGATCGTATAAAACAATCCCACCACCCTTGTCAGCAGACATTATCCTGATATTGTTGTCACACAAACTATCAATAGTCTTTTCTACCTCACTATTGTAAGTTCCTTGGATTCTGTCTCCTTTCACCGAGTTAAGAAGGGTGTATATTTCTTTACTAACAACATTTTCAAAGGATGTCAATGTGTGGTGCATAGGTGGGGTAAAGGTGCTTCTTTTTTTAAGGGAATCGTGATTCCTACAGGTGGTGGAACTGTCATGAAAAAATACACTAAGATTTAGTTTCCTCAAAAAAAGCTTAATTTCAACAAGAGTATCCACCAAATCAAAACGCTGGTTGGGAATAAATTTCATACCCTTGGAGAACAAAGAGATATGTTCTCTAGTGACCGGTAAAGATGTATAATTGAACAACTTAAGATCTCCTACTACATTAACTATGTTGTTCGATGGTGTATCTGTTGCCAAAGAATCAGTTTCACCATATCCATTGTTATCATCTTCTAGTAGTTCCAATGTTTCCTGCCTCTCTGATTCATGTCTACTTCGTCCCATCTGTTGTACCCCCTCCCCCCTGCGGATAAAAAATCTTTGCCTTCGATAAAATTGTTCTTGTTAAAACCATCCCTCGCATTGTAAATGTGATTGCCACTGTTTTTACTAAAACCATCCTTAGACCATCTGTATACATTACCATTTTCATACTGTTTCAGGTCTCTAAGAAATTTCTTAGATTTTCTTTCAAAACTTCTTTTCCCATTCTTTTCAGCATATTCAAATTGTTTAAAAAACAGTTTGTCCCATTGAGGGAACACCAAATCATTTGTAATTGTTTCACTCAACTCTTCTACCTCTTTTAATAAACCACTGAGTTTGTGGTCATTACAATTTAAAATAAATTCCATAAATTGTTTCCCAAAGTTGTCAAAAAGCTTATTACATTTGTTAATGTTGTCTGCATTCAAATCAACCCCAATGGGTTGTTTGAAAAATCTAAGACCCATTGGAACAATGTTACTGTCTAAACATTTCCTTAAATACATGTTGTCAACTTGTAAATTCTTAATTTTCATAAGCTTATTACCAAATGCAAATATCTTTTGTTTCAATGTTGGGTTGGGCAACCCTTGGTTAACATACCCTACATTCACTCTACACTCAGAACCAAACTCATACGGCAAATTCAGGAATTTGTCAAAATTGTCTTTGAAGTTGACAGTAGTCCCTGCACGGGGATTACATGTAGGTTTAAGAACAGTACCTTGAGTATTTGTAAGTGTATCCCGCTGGGGGAACTCCAAAACGGAATAGGTCCTTTTCGGTGGTGCACGTTTCGGTTTCGCACCCGAAATTAAATATACCTCTTCCGGATTGTTGCCAGATCCGTGCGAAAAGTCAAACAACCTCCCGTGTTTGTCCGTTCTGTTGATAGAACCACCTGATGTAGAATTTACAGACACGGCAGGTCTTTGCCCGTTAGGTATCTCCTCCAAACTGCCGTGGTCCGACAGTGAGCGTGGTGATGTCAACCGCAGAGGTGACGTCAACTGCTGCCCAATCCCTTTAGACGCAGTGTTTGTGGAAACTGTTGGCGGAGTCAAAAGTTCCAATAAACGGGTGATTTCACCCTTGAGAATAGCAACTTCGGAATGGACTTTATCTAATTCTTCTCTCCACCCTGGAGAGAAGTTAGCTGAAGTCTCCTCGATGGAATCCATGGCGAAAAACAACCGGTAAAAATGAGAGTCCGGGGGTACACCAACCACTGAAACAAAAGAAAACAAAATCCCCAGGACAAACCACGATCCACCAAACTCCTTTCTGTAACACAGCTTTATTGTAGCAATAAAAAACACGAATGGTGCCAATCCTGGTTAAGCGCTTTCACGTATCTCCATACGCTTCATCAGAACAAAATGTAAAATGTTAATGGCACAAACTAAATACTTAAAAACCCGCCAAAATCGTTCCCAAATTGAATAATTATACAACATTATTTAAAGTGACAACTGCAAAAATATAAAAGATCAAACAACTAGATTTTATACATATGCAGATGAAATAAATAACAACATGCTCTTCCAGCGTATTAAACGCAATACATCTTTAGAGACCAAGCTATAATAATTCTGAAAAATATATACATTTAATACCTATTGTCTTATGAATGTTGAATATTTAAATATTTAAATAAATAGGTAAAAATACTGTAAGTATTGTGAATGTTGTAAGTGAACAACCAATCAACTGTACATAAAATGAACCAAAGTTCCAATATTTAAAATATTAAAAACCTTTCAATATTTGACAAGTGGTTTTGTTGAAATCATTTCATTTAGACCAGGGAAGCATGCTGCATTCAATTTTAATTGCCATTTTATCTCTCTTTCCCCCACAATTTTCTTAATGTCACCACCTCTGGGGTTGAGATTCACCTTTTCGAGAATGGCAAAGTGAAAATTGTGACTTGTGTCATTACCAGCTATATGACGAGAGAGGGCATTGTTTTCATCCTTCTTCCTAATACAATACTGGTGGTCGTAAATTCTATTCTTTAACTGTCTGTCAGTCTTCCCAACATAGAAACAAGCACATGTATTACACATAGCTAGGTATATCACATGACTTGACAGACAGTTCCCATTCACAAACCACACAGTGTTCCTATTGACATTTCTTAGCATACACTTGGCACCTTCAAAAATGAAAGGACATTGTGCACAACATCCACATTTTTGGGTGCCCTTGTTGGACCCAACCTTCTAAAGTTCTGTCTATTAGATTTGAACTCAATAATCTTTTTCATATTACATCCAGTTTTGTGTACGAAAGTAGGCTTGTCATTGATATATTCCTTAATGCCCTCGTCACTGGAAATAATATTCCAGTTATTTCTAATTATGTCTTTCACCTTGTCAACATGCTGTCCGTATCTTAAAACACATGATTTTGAATATTGTAAATTTGACTCTTTATTAAAAGTATTTTTTGAAAAATTCAAGCTGTTACCTTTACCTAATAGTGGCAAATATTTTTACCCCATTCTTGTATTACATAACCAGTCACGTCACTAATTAGGTGATCAGGATAACCTCTTTTCCTGAATAAACCACCTATATATTCAATTTCTTGCCTCATCTTTGTCTCAGTGGAGGTCATTCTTGCAGCTCGGATACACTGCCCTTTTAATATATTACGTTTTTGACTATAGGGATGTGTACTTCCAAAATTTAGGTACCCATTGCTGAATGTTTCTTTTCTGTAAATCTGTGACTGGAAAGTAGAACCATCATTGAATATATAGACATCCAGATAATTAATACCTGTTGTGTTACTTTGATGCACAAATTTCAAGTATGTGGTGGTATTGTTTATATATTCTATGAAACTTTGTAACTGTGTATCATCCCCCTTCCACAAAATGAATAAATCATCTAGGTATCTTACATAGCATCCAATCCATTTCATCCAGTCCGAACTAAGAACAAATTCTTCTTCCCAGTCCAATAAGACCAGATTGGCATAAATGGGGGCACAAGAAGCCCCCATTGCTACCCCTGAAGTCTGTCGATAGTATTCACCTTCGTAATAGATGAAGTTGTTGTCGAGTACTATTTCAGTAAATTCAATAAGAAGTTGAATTTTATCCCAACAGTAGCCACTATGTTTTGATACACAGTTCATAAATCTCTCAATTCCCTCGGTTCTAGGTATACACGAGAAAAGGTCTTTAATGTCTACAGTGACAAAAACCATATTGGGGCTCCACAGCTCTTGATTGAAAATGCCCAAAAATTCCCATGAATCTTTCATAATGTGGTGGGTGTTGGCTGGGATGTGTTTGAGCCACCTATCCACCACTCTGCCGTAGGGAAAAGTCTTACTGTGACTCCCCAAAATAATAGGTCTAAAAGGGGGGTTGACTGTGTCTTTATGTACTTTGGGTATTCCAAAAATGGTGGCTAACTGCGGAAAATCAACTTTTAAAAATTTGTAGAGGTCTTCATCTATTCTCCCATCCAACAGAAACTCTTCGAGATATAAATCAATTCTGTGATGAGCTATGTTGACTTGATTAAGGGATGATTCTTCATATTGTTCCAAATTGTTGAGGATCTCGAAAATTTTTTCAGTATAGGTATTTTGATCGTATAAAACAATCGTGGTTTGTCCTGGGGATTTTGTTTTGTTTTGTTTCAGTACATGGTAGAACTGCTAGGCAGGAAACATGATGAAACCTTACCATGATAGGGTGGCCTTTGTGCTGAGTATTTGCAGTGGATGGCAGGAGAAGTCTGAGGGAGATCTGGTGACTGATCTCCTCAGTGAAACTCAAACTGACACCTCAGTGGAAGGAATAGCAATGTCCCAGCAGTTATCCCCTACCTAGGTTCGAGAAAGCCGAGCAGTGTTACAGGAGTTTGGGAACATGTTCATTGGGGAAACCAGGGTGCACCCACCTGGTGCAGCACCATGTGAGTGTCTATATCATGTTAAACTCTTAAAAGTTCGAATGTCATATGGTCGACACCATATGATTGAACTTTTAAAAGTTTGAACGTTTCAACGGACATCTTCATACAGTGCAGAATGGGAAGATTTCCCTTTTCTGCACTGTAGTGCGATCTTGGAGTTTGTATATTTAAAGAGCGGGGGTGCGGGGGTGCAGGGGAGCCTTCCCCCCTGCTTAAACTGTTCAGGTAGGTTTTTTCTTTGGTTTATTTTTTTTTATTACATTTTCGAACTTTGAAAAGTTTGATCATATGGAGTCGACCATATGATGTTCAAACTTTTAAAAGTTTGATTATGTAATATAGACACCCATGTGGATACAGGACCCCAAAGGCCTATTAAGTAGGCCCCTTATAGGGTGCCTGAGAGAGTCAAACAGACTGTGAGGGAGGAGATACAGGAAATGTTGGCACTAGGGTTAATTCGGGAGTCCAGCAGCCCCTGTGCCTCCAGAGGGGTGCTGGTACTGAAGAAGGATGGCAGCACCAGGCTCTGTGTGTACTATAGGAAATTAAATAGTCACAGAGTCAGATGCTTACCCCATGCCTAGGACAGATGAAGCCCTAGAGCAGCTGGGTGGGTCTAAGTATCTTTCCACTATTGATCTTACCAAGGGTTACTCACAGGTGCCCTTGACTCCCAGTGCTAGAGAGAGGCCAGCCCTTGTGACTCCTTTTGGCATGTATGAGTTTATGAAGATGCCCTTTGGGATGAAAAATGCCCCAGTGACTTTCCAGAGGCTGGTAGATCAGATCCTAGCAGGAACAGGAGATTGTGCACTTGCTTACCTAGATGATATTGCCATCTACAGCCATACCTGGCAAGAGTACCTTCAGAATGTCAGGGAGGTGCTGGGCAGACTACAGAGTACAGGGTTGACCATTAAGCCCAGCAAATGTCTGATGGGTATGGTAGAGGTCTCCTACTTGAGACATAGAGTGGGGAGTGGTGAGATCAGGCCAGAACCTGCCAAAGTGGAAGCCATTCAGGCATGGCCTGCCCCTGTTACCAAAAAGCAGGTGAGGGCATTCTTAGGGACAGCAAGGTATTAAAGAAAGTCTGTCTCCAATTATAGTACCATAGCTGCTCACCTCACAGACCGGACAAGGAAAAAGAGGCCAGATAAGGTAGTGTGGACCCCAGCATGTGAGCAGGCATTCCAGACGCATTAAGGAGCTTTGGGAGGACCCTCTGTGTTAGCCAGTCCATATTACAGCAAAGAATTTGTTGTGCAGGTGGATGCTTCAAACTATGGGGTGAGGGCTATACTTAGCCAGGTTTCCTCTGAGGGAGAAGAGCACCCAGTGGTATATTTCAGTCGTAGGCTCCAACCCAGGGAGGAGTGCTATGCAGCTGTAGAAAAGGAATGGCTAGCGATAGTGTGTTCACTGCAGAAACTTCAACCTTATCTGTATGGAAGAAAATTCACTGTAGTTACAGACTGCAATCTCTTAACATGGCTACATCAAGCCAGCCATCAAAATGCCAAGTTACTAAGGTGGAGCCTAGTGTTGCAAGCATATGATATGACAGTGCAGCACCGCAGTGGGGTTAGCAATGCCAACTCAGATGGGCTCTCAACACAGGGAATGGGGTAAGGTATTCCCAGATAGGCTCAACCCTCTCAAACAATTTTTCTCAAGGTTCACTTGAAAAACTAGCTTGAGTTTTCTGGGGGGGGGGGGGTCACACTGCCAGCCCATCTATCTGGAATTTTGTAAATAATTCTATGTCATTAGTGAATATTGATATGATTTATACACAACTGTATGTTATGTACTGAGCTTCAAGAATGTAACCACAGCATACCCTGCTGGAACATAGAAGATTAACCTGCAAAACTTAAGCATAGTTGAGGTTAAGTTACTTTATAGCTGGGCCATAAACAAAAGATGTTATCTCTCAGTTTCAGTTCAGTAGCAGACACAATGTCTAGAGCTAGACGTTTTTCTGTTGTCTTGAAAGAAAAGTAATTACTAGGTTTAAAATGTGAAGTGTTCTATTGTTTTACGACTTTCAAGATCTGGCAAACATCTGAGAGATGTTTTTTTAACACAGAGATATTAAAATTCTATTAGTTTTTGGTTTAGCCTGGGAACTGAAGTCAGATGACAAAAAGTGATGTCATCCAGGCTAACCCAGCAGTAAAATGTGATATTAATTTAAGAACTCTCTCAGAGAGAGACTGTCCATTTTGTATTTTGCCTTGGACCTAGCAAGAACATCCACTCGTCATCATCATCTGCACTTGCCTGTCTGTAAGAATGATTCAGGACATAGTATCTCTCTTAACTGTAGATACGAATATAGTAAAGATTAGTTTAGATGTTTTCTGTATTTATTTGAGACTGTCTAGCAATGTTGTTTTAAAATATTTCCTGTGATTTTGAACTGTGAAGTAACTGTGTTGATTTACTGAGTATTGTCTTATTATTTTACTATTTATTATTAAATATATTCAAGCATATCTTTGTGGCTGATATTTGTGAGACATATTTAAGCTCTTAGAGTACTTGCATATGTATTTGTGACACTGTACAGGCCCCTGCTAAATAGCCTTGCAAGTCTTGGTCAAAACTACGATTTGGATGATAGTAACATTACATAGTAGGATTTGACACCCTTGGTAAGGACCTTATAGTAGCTGATAAGAAGGGGATGGTGGCAGTGAAAACTACCTTATAGTCTGGGCAGAAGGGGGCATAGATAGTAAACCTGTGCCACCCTTCCCCAGGTGTGTTTGTGTGTTTGTATAGAAACCAAATCTCAAAGTGTGTGTGTCAGCTACTCGGGTAGGGACTCGAAACACTGGTTGGACAGAGAGGGTGCTGGAGGTCTTGGCTTGGCCCCCTCAGCTGAAATTTTAATCCTATGACTGTGCAGTGGGGAGTCTTATTGGGGATCTGGAGAAAGAGGGAGAAACCAGCCCCAAACTGACTGTGATCTCTGTGTGCTCTTAAGGGAAATTGCACCCTACTTTGTATGTACTTGTCATCCTCCCAATGTGTATGTCCCCTAGTTATTGCCAGTGGTGAGGACTGGGTCTCCTTACTGGGCCAGGTCGGGGCATCACACCACTAAATTGACAAAATAACTTCTCATTCTTGGGACTGGAAGTACGTCTTCAATTTTTTTTGCCACATCAGACTAAATTTTTCATTTTTTCCTGAATTGTCCTTGTTAATAAGAATATAGATCTTACCTACTGCCCTTTATTTTAGTATTGGTGTTGCAAAGAAATAACTCAGTAGACAAAGTTGGGCTAACCTTTGGGGCTAATATTACATAATATGAGGTTTTTGACCTCCTGTAATTTTAATGAATAAAAGTTTATGTATGATTCATTCACACTACACAGATCTGCAAATAGATTCCAACTAATGGGGGCACCATTAGTAACCAGATATGTTCAGTACTGTAGACCTTCACACTCCTTTAAGCCTGTTTGGAAAGAGGGAATAAAATGATATAAATTACTTTTCCTCTAATAGAGCCAATTCCTTCCACCATGTACTCAGCTTTGCTCAATTTAAAAGGTCATGTAAAGCAACTATAATGTCCCTTTTCAACAGTGCTTCCTCAGATAATTTTGGTGGGAGCCTGGGAATTGGTAACACATATTTTATCAAAATCCACAAAAACTATACTAGTATGTCTTTCTGTCTCAATCTTATTGCCTGGATATACAAATTAAAATCTGGAAATCCTATTACCACCAACGATATAGGTAATGATAATATGTCACCTAAGAACCTATGCTTTCTCCTTTCTCAAATAAAATTCAGTAAAAACATTGCAATCATTCTCATTTAGAGGATGGGAGTTCTTGTACTGTATAAAAAAGAAAATAAACTAAATGTTTGCCTGAACTTTCTGTTGTGTATCTAAGCATAACCCTTTCCGCTTGGTAATTAAGGCTTTACTTTTATCTAGAATTTCTTATAAGCAGACTCCATTGATCTAAAAGTGTATTTGTAAATTATATCCCTAAGTAAGTCATACAGTTCTTTATTTGCAAAAATGGAAATTGTTGTACCAGGTCTAATGATGTATAGAAAACACAAATCATGTCTGTTTTTAAAATATTTATCTTATAGCCAGATAACTCTCCAAACATTCCCAGTAACTGAAAGACTCTTTGTAACGCAGTCTCTGGTTCTGTCAAGTAAAAGAGTAAATCAGCTGCATATAATGCAATCTTATATATTTAATTCCCAATTCTATAAACCCTTAACAAGGAATTTCTTAAAGAGAATGTCAAAGGTTCAACATAAAGAGCAAAAAGCAACAGAGAAAGGGGGTATCCCTGTCTGTTGCCTCTGAAGACTGAGAACTTCAGTGATAATCTAGCTGTAGGAGTAAATTAATAAGCTTAAAAGGGAATCCCATTTTCTTGAGCACCAGAGATAGATACTCACATCTAACCCAATCAAAAGCTTGTTCAGTATCTAAACTAGCTCATACCAGTAGGAGGCCATCCTGTAGGCATCTTCTATAATTAGTGAGGCTTTTTAAAAGGTTGTCAGAAGTAGATCTCCCTGCTATAAAAAAACATTCTGATCTGCATGTATACGGGAAGGTATCGGTTTTCCAGTTTTGACAGTCTGTGGGCCAGTGGTACCATAAATAGTTTATAATCATGATTAAGTACTGAAATTGGCTGGTATGATGCCACTTGTAAAGGGTCTTTATTTGGTTTTAATATAACAGAGATAGTAGTGATCCTCCAGGAAGAGAAAAAAACAGCTTCTCTGAGGATAGTATTCACCAAATTTGCAAATATTGCAAAATTCCTTTATTGATTTCTTATTTCTCTCTATAGGAAGTCTATCTGATCCTGGTATCTTATTTCTGGGAATAATTTTATATACCAATTCAACTTCTATTGGAGAAAAAGGAGAGACAAGTTCTTGACTTTTGTTCAGACTTAATTTTGGCAGTGACATGGAAGATAAAATGTAGTGATTATTTAAGTATTAGAAAAATCCTTACCATGAGGGTTATATAATTGTTATAATTGTGAAGCAAACTCTTCTAATATATCACTTGGGGTACATACTATCTGTAAGCCAGTACCCCTTTTAATTCTAGTAACTGATCTAGTAGCTTTCAAATTGCCCAACTTCAAAGCTAAGTACTTCAAGGCAAAGAGGGATGAGTGACATGTTTTATGTTAACCATTTTATGATGGAGATCCTATTTATAGTCTAAAGTCTAGATAAATTCTTGTAAGAAAGAAAGCAACTCCCTATCCATTCTTTTCATCTTTCATGCCATCTCAGTATAGAATTTTGCACTTTTATTATTTTATGTAGCTTCATCTGGGTCAATTTAATTTGGTTACTCCTAGATTTGGTAAATTGATAAACCATTTTATAGAAAGAAAGTTTAAAAGCATCCCATTTCTCCACTAAGGCAGCACCCTCTATTTTTGCATGCATAAAAACTATAAGTATTTGATTTAAGTATCTGCTGGAATTGTTCTCCCTCCCAAAAGTTACTGAGTTTCCAATGCCTATCCAAAGTATCTGTCTCTAGCTTTAGTGTCAGTATAAGGGGTGTGTGATCTGATAGTGTTAGTGCCCTGTAGTTGAGAAAAGATAAACTATGTATGTGTTCAGCTAAGATAAATATTTTATCAATTCTGGATAAAGAAGCAAAGCAATAAGACATGCAGGTGTAAAGGTTATTTGGAAGACACAGAGCCACATGAGGATACTGTAATACATGAGGCCTAAAATGCCTAGTTAAAAGCTTTCCCAGTGCTGCAGTCTGAAATAGTCATGGTATCACTTGAACATCTCTGGATAAATGAATTGTATTCTAGTGTCCAGCCCAGATAACCTATCCTTCCTGAAAACAGGTCCATTCTCTTACCATCTTAGCCACTTCTTGCACCTGACTATCTGGAGGCAGGTATATTGACATAATAATAATAATAATAATAAAAAGCCTACCCAAAATATACCCTTTCAACGTATCTCCCCTTTGCATCACTCAGTTTAGAAGTTAACTCAGAGGGTGTATTCTTGCATATCAAAACCACCACTCCCTCCTTCCTGATGAACAGTAGGAAAATACTGTGTTATATAAGCTCCAATGCAATTTCAGATGCCCATCATAACTGACGTGTGTCTCTTGTAGTAAAACAAGTTTGTACTTTCTTATGTAAGCAAATATTCTGCATCGTTTCACCTGGTTTAACATATCATTAATATTCCAGGAAAATACTGAAATAAAGCCATAGCTTCAGTTATTAAATTAGGTTTACTCAGCTAAAGGTATGCTTCCAGAGACTGACTTCAAAGTTGTCAAAGGATTAGCTCTACTACTGATGCACAACTGTCTATATCTTGTTAGGCAGACTGTAAGATTTACTTCAGTTATTCTTTTATTTGTACAGTCTCTATGCCTATCGATAAATAATTTGAAAAAAAAACATTGCAAACTATTTACAAAGAAAACTATATTGTTTCCAAGGAGGGGGGAAATACTTAATGAAACAGTGATACCACAAGTTACCTGTCCATACTCAAGGGAAAGTAAGCGAGCAGGATTCCTTTTCACTTGCGAAAACCACATGGTGCTAAGGTCCCCTTCCCCCACCAGTGTTAGTCAATTGTTTAAATTAATGCATGACATGTTAGAAGTACTAAAAAAACACATAAGATACGAACATTATTTTACAATCCATAGGTTATGGTAGACTTCACAAATACTCATACTTTAAAATGGCTCCATTTAACTCTATAGCAAGTCCATCAGACATGGAGCAGTTGCGCTTCATATGATTGCAGTCTTGAAAGGCATATTACCGAGGCATGGACCCATTATATCAGTACCTGTACATGCCCTTAATTAATAATTACAGATGTAGTGTCTTGTTGTTGAGTCTTCTTCCCAGTTAATGATAGACTACCATACTTATGCTGCAGAGCTGCCTCCTGCCTCTGGATCATGCACATTTTAAACAAAGGGAATGGCTGGAGTGACTTAGCTGGAAAACTCTTGTGCAAGATGGGGTCATTTGATGCTTTGGAGGAAGGCCTTACCATCCTGTCTTTTTCAGGTTGAAGATCCTTTTTCTGGGTAGAAGATTGCTCTAGTCTGTCTCTTACATCATCCAGTGAGATAAAGGCATGGGCCCCTAGGCAAGCAAACATTGAGATCTGCTGGGTACAGGAGCCTAAATTTCCACTTGTTTCTCCTATATAGTCTTTTAGCTGGTGGAAAAATGGCATGCCATATCTACATTACAGGTTAAATATTCAGCTGTTCATAAAACATAGTGGTTTTGCTGAAGTCCATTGGGATGACAGCATTCTCTCCTTCAACAAATACATTGCAAAGCACACTAGCACAGGACATGGTTTTGAGTTCTTTACTCTTTTAGGTGAGCAGATACGATGAGCCCTTTGTATGTGAGTATCTTATGCCAGAATACCTGTTCATTTCTTGATATGCATTGTACCACAGATGGTATGCATTGATGTAAGTCTGATGATTCATGTATGCCCATAAATAGAATATTGATTCTTCTGGGGTGATCCTCTAATTCGATCACCTTGGTCTCTATGTATTTTAATCTTTGACTCATTTGCTTAGTTTTGTTTGAGGGAAGATGTTTCTGAAGATATAGTGGAGAAGATGCCCGAATGTTCAGTCAGTGCTTCCTCTAAGTCTTTTAATTTAGAATCTGTCTGTGTAATATACTCAGCTAAGGTGTTATTCAATTTTTTGTATTTCTAACATTAAAATGTCTATTTTTCTGTTTAAATTCTTCATTTCTCGATCTCCAAGTACTGTAGACAGACCAATTTCACCTTGTGTTGTGATATCACCACATGCTGCTTCCGTTCATGGGACTGCCAAGCTTTTAGACTTTTTAGTTCATCTTTCTGCCATTAAGTACACTTTCTCCACCTTATTTAATATCAGAAAGACAAAATACATGCAGTGATGAGAGTCAGCACTTAAAAAGCTGCCTGTTATTTAGAAAAAAACTGGTACATTAATAGAGGACAAGAGGGAGCTATGGGAAAAGCCAGTTAGCTCATCACTGCTGGAACTGCAAGTCAAATAACACCGCTTTTGACCTACAAACAGCACAAAGCCGTGCTCATGTGGCAATTAATAAAGGACCGAAAGTGAAAAAAAAAGTCTGGCAATTGCTTTATACAACTAAAAGCTCCAAATGCATTTCTGGTAAAACCTCTTTAGATTCTTTACAGTGAAGATGAGCCTAGGACCTACAATGCTTTCCAAAGGTCTTATTTATGCTGATTCTATTAAGCTACATTTACTTTTATTATTTTATTATTTTTTGTCTATGCAGAACATTGGGTGATCTACAAAATGTTACTAAGCTTGTCTAGAGGGCTGGATCTCCTATTCAATAAGCTAGTTACTACCACTGATATTTGTCTATTGTTCACCTCATCCCCATAGCATCACCTAGAAGATAAGCCTATACCAGCCAGATTCATAACATCCTGGGTCCTGGGAGGCACTTAAAATAAGTATACATATATATGCATTTTTTATGTATATAGGTTTACATAGATTTAATCTTTAAAATCTTGATTGAACTATAATGTATTCTGCCCTAATGGGTACTATAGCTTTAATATGGCTGTCTATTTAACTGAAGAGGGAAGAAATGTAATTACACACTGAGGACGCCAGAGGGTGAAACCGGATACCGGTCTGTGTGTGTGGTAGTTTGTACCATATTTTTCACTAACTTCACTGCTGAGAGATGGTATAACAAGTAAAAATAATATAGAGCTGTTTTAGCTCACTCAAAAGTGTTTCCGGACTCATTTTTTGTCTGTATTGGGCATTTCACAACTAGAAGCTTTGCTAGATCAAGTGCTGGTATATTGTTTTGGTGTTGTGTTTATGAACCGGAGCACCCCCTTTAACACAAGCACCATTACTTTTGGATTTTGTACTGTCTATTGAGTGCTGTGTTTCAAAGCGTGCTATCTGGTGGATGCTATATTCATTTTCTACTATACGAGAGTGGAACGAAAGTCATGGCAGTTGGTTATGGTGATTTGCGGACTTTTATTGGAAACCTATCTTTGGACAAAGATGACAATTCGTGGTATGAAGGTCAGAGAACACGGGAAACTGTTGGGACAGTAACTGAGGTGAATACTGATACTGAAATGGAGCATGCATTTAAAGATTTGACTTTGTGTTCTAAAAAAAATTCGATCTACAATGTGGCACATTAAATTGCTGAAAGCATATTTGAGGGCTAAGATAGCTCCATGGGGTTTACGGACATATGTTGAACTTGGGGTTGGAAAAGAGGACATTGAATTTATGTCAAAATGGCGGTTGGTGCAAAATACCGCTTTTAGAATGTTTATAGAACTTTTAATTTTACATTATGATAAAACGTTAATAGAGACTAATGTAAAGTTAGATTCTAACCTTTTGAATGTTCAGCAATTTGAAAAACAAAGTGGATTTGACAAATTGTATGATATGTATGTAGAACAAATGAATGCATTTGATACTGAATTGAAAGTGCGTAAATTGAAAAAGTTTAATAGGGACATGAATGATTTTAAAAATGACACAGCATATACAGGGAAACAAATGAAGAGGGCAGTTAGATTTTCTGGAACTGTAAATAAATCTAGCCATGAAAAATGCAAAAAGGGAAAATCTATATTAAAACCAACGCGCACTATGTGTTTTACAGACTCTAGTGCCTCACAGATTTCCTCTAATCCACCTAGTACAGACACTGACAATGATTTTGGAGAGACTTTTGAGCAGACATCGTCAGTACATAAAAGAACTAAAGGGAGAGAGGGCCCTTTAGGAGAGGGGGGGCATAAATATCGGAAAGCAACCAGATTTCAGACTGGAAGTGGTGGAAAAGGTTTTCAGGGACACATTGAAGCTACCAATGTAATTGAAATTTTTCAGCAAGCCAATTTGATTGTTAATTTAACTGATGTGGAGTTAACAAAAAATGAGAAAAGCATGTTAAATAAAGGCTTGAACTATGTACCTTCAGCTTTTGTCTCTGAATATGATATAAATATTGATGTAAAGAGATTTTGTAGGTTGTTAAACTTGAAGCATTTTTTTGCTAAAACGGATGGAAGTTGTGTTCCACCCCCTGAATTTAAGATAAAACAATCTAACTTCAATCCGCCTTATGAAGCTAAGGTAAGATTATTTGAAGAACTAGTCCTGAGAGACTTACACAGTCAACAAACTGTTATTTTTAAACATGGCTCGAACCTCAGTCCTGATGAGAGACAAGCACTTAAGAGCCTTAGGGCTAATAAGGATTTAATGGTTGTTAGGGCTGATAAGGGGGGTGCTACCGTCATTTGGAATACTTTGGAATATACTAATAAAGTAATGAAACAACTAAGTGAAACCAAGTTCTATAGTAAATTAACTCGTGACCCCACTAAAGAATTCAAAAGAAAGATAGATGGTATACTTTCTTTCTAGAAAGAAAAGGGAGTTATTACAGATAGTTTATATAAGGAACTTTTGGTGACTGATTAAAAAAATCAGAATTTTTATATACTTTCAAAGATCCATAAGACAATAGATTCCCCACCAGGTAGACCTATAGTCTCTGGTAGGGCATTTTTGACTGAACCTATTTCAAAATATTTAGAATTTCAGTTAAAGCCCCTTTTAGTTATGGTTAGAGCCAGACAAAAGGATACTAATGAGTTTCTTTAATTGATGGATAACTTACAAGTTCCTGTCAATTCCTATTTATGTACCTTAGACATACAATCATTATATGTTAATATTCCTCGCACAGGTGGAATTATGGCAGTTAGATATTGGCTTAAGGAATACGGGAAATACTCTGAAGAACACTGTGATTTTCTTATAAAGATGATTAGTTTGGTACTAGAACACAATGTGCTTTATTTTGGGAATGATTGTTATCTGCAGTTAAGTGGTACAGTAGTGGGTACAGTATTTGCCCCTATCTATGCTGACCTTTTTTTGGGCTTCATTGAATGTAGTTTGATATATGGAGATCAGAATATACATCTTAAATATTTAAATATGTGGCACAGTTTTCTGGACGATTGCTGGGGAGTATGTACTGCTACGTTGAAAGATTGGCATATATTTGTAGAATACCTGAACTCTAATGAGTTTGGTATGAAGTTTGTAGACAGAATAGAACCATGTACTATTGATTTTCTTGATGTGAATGTGACAAAGGTGCTGGATGGTACTATGGTCACAACATTATATAGGAAACCTTTTACAAAAAATGCCCTCTTAGAAGCCAGTAGTTGCCATCCTAAACATACGATTACTAATATACCATTGGCTCAGTTTCAGAGACTGCGCCACATTTGTAGTTATGATGATGATGATGTTATAAATGAGGCACAGGACATGAAAGATAGGTTCATAAATAGGGGTTATGATAGAGCCCATATTGATTCAATATGTGATAAAGCTATGCAGCTTAAAAGATAACCATTGCTGTACATTTCACGATCAGATGATATTAGGGTAAATCCTTATGTTGCTCCCAAAATTAGATTTGTGACTACTTATGGTACCAATACTTATAAAATTAAAAAAATCATAAATAGAGATTGGCATATTCTAAAATCAGATGATTTATTGAATCAATGTCTTGATGATGTCTGTTTCTTTAGCTATAGATGTGGTAAAAACATTGGTGAATTTCTATCTTGATACAAAAAAAATGGATAAAAATTGTGATTATAGACAGGATGGGCCTAAGGGAAGCACCTATTGTGGCAATTGTACATATTGTAAGGTCATTTCAAAAATGAAATGTTTTACTTCGATAAATACACCCAGAGTATTTGAGATCAGATATTTGATTATTTGTCAAACAGAATGGGTGATATATATGGCCATATGTCAATGTGGTGCTTTCTATGTGGGTCAAACTTCTAGGTCTTTTAAGACTAGAATTGCTACTCATTTGAGTGATATTAATTGTAGAAGACCTAGAAGTGCCCTATTTAAACATAAACTTGAACATGATACAGCTCATTTGTGTTTGTAGGAATTGATATGGTTGTGGGGTTGCATCTTTTTGATAATAATAAACATAGGATTTTGGATAAAAAAGAAAGATTATGGATTACCAATTTGGGAGCTTTATATAAACCTGGATTGAATGGGTATTGAGGATGAATTAGGTGAGTGTCTATACTGCACTTTTCATTAGCTTTATTTGTGGGATGATTTAAGTTAATTGTTTTATGTACATAAGAATATGTGGTTTAATAAGAGAATATATAAAACTTATATGTTTATTATGTTATAGGAAGATTGTAGATGCTTTATTTTTTTTCAATAATTTTTATTTTTATTTTTACATTAATAAATGTCATAAATAAAAACTATCTTACAACATGACCGTATATATATATATATATGTGTATATATATATATATATATATATATATATATATATATATATATATGTTATACATTGATGTCAAATACCACGGGATATAGGTCGCACAACATATCTATTTACACTATGTACATAGATGCTTTCACTGTTAGTTCCACAGTTATATAGACAGTATATACATTCGTAATATCCAAGTTATTATTTAATATCTGAACTTGTATGTGTTCTTTGGTTCCATTATAGTGTATTTCTAAGTTGCTGTGTGATGAATTATGCTAATATGATATTAAACGTTTGTTCCCAAATCTCTCTGGATTTCATGTTTTTGTTTCTTTTATCTATTACTATTTTATGAGCTAAAATGTATTGTATAGCTACTTGTTTAAAACCCTCCCAAGAGATACAGTTTCATTAGTAGGAAAATTGTTAAAAGTGTATTTGCTTGTTTTCTTGGTATGTTGGGTGGGAGAATGTGTAATAGAGTGAATTCCCAAGTTAATGTTGATGTTTGATAACCTGTTTTTTTGTAATTGCACCTTGACAGAGTTCCAGAGTTTATAGACACATTTACAGCTCCAAAATACATGGATTAAGTCAGCTATCTGGTCCTTACAGTGTGGGCAGAAAGGTGATTTTGATGTGTTAAATTTGTGTAGGATTGCAGGTGTAAAATAAGCATTATTATTGATCATGAGCTGAGTGTATGCTAACTTTTTGAGGGGTATAATTTTCAGTGTTAGATTGATTGCCTGGCTTATTTGCTGATCATCTATGGATGGTTTAATTTTTCTCCAGTAGTTAGAGAAGAGGAGGTCTTTCTGGTATTTGATTTCATTTATCATTTTATATGAATTAGTAATAGTTTTCTTTGTTGTGATAATAGTTTTCCAAAACCTGCTACAAGTTTCTATGTCACTATTGGTCATAGTAACATTTTGGGGGTAACTGGAACACAGTTCTTTGATTTGTCTTAGGATTATTATGTGTGATTTAGGGAGGTTTAAGTTGGTCCTCATTTCTTGTATTGAACAGTTAAGGTAGGGATAAATATCTTGGATTGTTTTATCTTTCAGTCTGGGGAAAGGGAATAAGTCCAGCATCTTATTGTTTATTTTTAAATTTGAGTTTTTATGAAGGGGTTGCAGTATTGTCATGGCTTGTCTAAGGTTCAAGAATTGAAAGAGTTTTTGCGCTAAGTTTATAGAATGTTTTAAGGGCTCTATAATGTTATAAGTTTGTATTTATTTCTCCTTCAGGAATGGAAGTGCTTTGGGATTGAAACCTAGAGCTTTAATATATCTATAATAGATTGTCACCCAAAGAGGAGACCAATTTTCCATTGATGGGTTATGTTCAGCTATTCTTAATATTCTGTTAGTGTTAATGATCGAGTAGTACATTTTAAAATCTGGTAGATTTAGTCCTCCTTTGCTTTTGGGGAGTGTTAATTTTGGATAGGAGATTCTGTTTTTTTGGGTTCCCATATAAATTTTGCTAGGAAGGTATGAATTTGTTTGAATAATTTATTATGTATTGTTGTCTGTGATGTCATGAATATATACATTAGTCTAGGTAAAATGTTCATTTTGATTATTGATACTTTGGCCAAGAATGGTAGTTTTAGGTTGTTCCATCTTTTACAGTCTTGCATTATATTTTGCCATTTAAGGTTTACATTGTGTTGGTTGTTATTCTGGAAAAAGGTGATTCCCAGATATTTAGTTTCTTCTTTTATTTTTATTGTGTTTAACAATGGTATTAGTGAGATGAGTTTGGCTGTTTTTAGGGGGAAAATATTAGTTTTATTGATGTTTAGTTTGTAGTTAGACATAATCGAGAAATGTTCAATTGCAGCTATTATTTTGTTTATATCTGAATTTGGTGTAGTGCAGTATATGTTCAGATCATCTGCAAATGCAGTGAGGTATATTTTGAAGTTGTATATTGATGGAGGATTGTGGTATGTATTTTGTTTAATGTATAAAAAGAGTGGTTCTAGGTATAGGTTAAACAGGAAGGGTGATAATGGGCATCCTTGTCTTATTCCATTTTTTATCAGGATCCTATTTGACCAAGTTTTATTTATATATAGAGATGTGTATGGGTTGCTATAGAGAGTTTGGATGATCTGAATGAAGTTATTGGGTATATTAAAGTAGGGTAGTGTTTGGAGTAAGAAGTCTAGATTAACCCTATCAAATGCCTTGTGGGCATCCACTACCATTGTGTAGATGTTGATATTGTATCAGTTAGCATAGGATATTAGTGCATCTAATGTTAATGTATTGTCACTAGTCTGCCTATGTGGTGTAAAACCGGATTGTTCTGGGGAAATGATTTTCTCTATCAGATTTTTCATTCTGTTTGTAAGTATAGAGGTAAATATTTTAGTATCTATATTTAAGAGGGAGATGGGTCTGTAGCTTTCGGGGTTTTTGGGGTCTGTGTGTTCTTGTAATATAAATATGGTTTTAGAGGCATTAAAGTGGATATCATTTATTTTATAGTTTATTATGTAATTCAGTGTATAGTATAGTAGTTTGGCTATCAAGGGGGGAAATGCTTTGAAAAATTCTGATGTGAGTCCATCCGGACCAGGAACCTTATGAGCTTTTAAGTGTTTGATTGTTGTAATAATTTCACTGATGGATATCAGTTCAGTTAGTTTTTTTTGTTGGTCTAAATTGAGTTTAGGGAATTTCAGTTTTTGAAGGAAAAGAGTTCTATCTTCCTTTGAGGTTTGTAGTATTTGTGCTCCATATATTTGAGAGTATATTTGTTCAAATGTTTTAATAATGTCTTCATTTTTTGTGTAGTTTTGTCTCTGTAGTTTATTTCTGATATATTGGAGGCATTTTTGTGTTGGGAGATAATTCTGGCCAGAGCTCTAGATGGTATTTGAGCTTCTTCTGCGTAAGTGGCTAACATTCTGGCTTCATAAAAAGATAGGTTCCTGCTTTCTAACATATATAGATCCCTTTGCAGTTTTAAAAGTTCTGCTTCTGTTTGGTTCTTAGGGTTATTTATTAGTTCTTTTTCAAGACGCTCTATTTTCCCTTTCAGTATATGCTCCTTTTTCAGTTGTATTTTTTTATAGTATGCTGCTTTTTGATAAACAATCCTCTAATTTGTGCTTTGGTTGCAGCCCATTCTATGTCAGTTGGTACTTGGGAGTTAGTGATATTTGTAAGAGCTATTTTTAGTATTGCTTCTGTTTCTTTTATTACATCCATTTTGGAAAGTAAATTAGGGTTTAATGATCAATTATGACCCCTATATAAAAATATCTTTTTGTCCCAGTTAATGTTCAGTGTGATTTTGGAGTGATCTGAAAAGAACCTGGTATGTATAGTTATTGTTGGGTCCATGTTAATGAATATGTCAGAGATTAAGAAGAAGTCTATCCTTGACCACATTTTGTGGCATTGCGAATAGAATGTGAATTTCCCTGTTTTATCTGCACTGTTCCCATATTTAAAAGGGTCATATAGTTTGAAATCTTGTTTGAGATTATTAAGGGCTAATGTGGCTTGTTTATTATGTGATTTGGTCAGATTAGATTTATCCTTTTTTGGGTTTTGATATGTGTTCCAGTCACCTCCAATTACTAGGTAGTGATGTTTAAATTGGTTTAAGGTTGGGTATAATGACATAAAAAAGTGTTGTTGGTTATTACAGGGTGCGTAAACATTAAGTACCATTATAGGTTTTGGTATTGTAGGACTATTAAATGTTACATAAGTATTTTTTCCTTAAATTGGTTTTTAATTATTATGGCAGCCCCAGCACTGTTTGTTTTCCCCTCTGAAGCTATGATTTGACTTATCCATTTCTTTCTGTTAATTTCTGCCCATTGATCTGCAGTCAAGTGTGTTTCTTGTATTAGTATGAGGTTGGCTGTGGTTTTTAATGTAAGGTGTAAGAATAGTTTTCTTTTCTTCTTGTTTTGGAGCCCTTTAACATTCCATGATTCTATTTCCCACATTTGTTTATTAGGTGTATTCTGTAGATATGCCATGTATATTAGTTTTGTTTTGTTATCTTTGTATGTGTTACTGTGTGATGGTTTAGGAAAGCATCTATTTATCCCCGTCCCTACTCTGTGCCTAACCACTATATCCCTGGACCAGGAATAATTGGGGGGGAGGATGAAGGTTCGTTATATGGTTTACCTTTACGTCTAATCTTGGAATGTGATTTCTTTTTAGATATAGATTTAACCCATATTATCCCCCCCTGTGTTACTATAAACAATGTGGACAAAGCTGAACAAACTAGTTCCCTCAACAAACACTGCTACTTAATATCCCTAGCCTCTTCCAACATATTATTTATACAATTATGGTATTGCATTTAAGGTACAGCATGTATTGTTTTTGTCTTGTGACTAATTCTTTCTAATAGTATTTTTTAAACAGCATATTAATATACATTCCTCAGTAAATTATAGCAATATATGTACCATAGTAATATTGTTAAACAATCAATCTAGTCGTTTTTACATTTTTCTTTCATTTGACTTCTTTTTCCTCCCCTTTATTTATTCAGATTTCGGCCTTCTTTGGTGCCTGTAATGTTTTTCCACATCAATCTGTGTGGATTGTAAAATATATAATTGGAACCTATTTATCAGAGGTAGGAAGTATAGAGAGATACATAAAAAAAACAAAAAAACAAACAAAAAAAAAAAAACAGCTTAGCCAAACAGTCCTTCTGCTATAGTTAACATATTAAGGCTATATTTACATTACCCCAAGATTGTTAGGTTATTTAACTATTTTCCTGAGATTACTTCTCTCCAGGATCTTTTAACACATTTCTAGTATTTACATAAAACATTTAACAATTTTTTTCCCTTTTTTCCCAATATTAATCTATGAGCTAGCCTGTTTCTGACAGTTTATTTCTTGCCTATTATTTAAGGCTGGATTTTCATTCACCTATACAGTACTGGGTGTACTGTTTTAGTGAATGGTTCAGTTCAACAGTACCTTATTTCTTCAAGGTTTTGCTTGCAGGTTGGTTGACATCTATGGTGCAGCTTTCTTCTTTTAGCTGGTGCAGATCAATTTTCATTTTTCAGGCAGTAAAATCATTTGGAGCTTGCTGAAATCCATTTTGTCTGACTGTTCTTAATGGAGTCCTCAAAATTGTAGGGGGACTGAATTTGCAGACCAATGTCCCAGAAGGAGGCTCCTTCCTATATTCGCGCATCGGAAATGGGAGTTGATTTTTAGTTCCTACCCAGGCTGTACTTCCTTTTCCTGTGTTCCTCATAGCTCACATCATTGATTTAAGGGCATAGACAGCAAGGGGAAGCTTTCAGAGTTGGTTCCCAGCTAGAGTGCTTGTGAATGGGGTTGTTTTTTCACCCAAGGGTCCTTTATCGTTTTTTGTGGATTTATTTCACTTCTGAAGGTGGAATTTGCTTGAAAACGGCCAGGAATGTCTCTTTTGCCTCTTTGGAGTTAGTGACCATGTATTTAACCTCTTTGATGTAGAAGATTAACTGATTTGGATATTTCATCTGGAATTTGATTGTTTTTTCTATTAGGAACCTGCAGTATGGAGATATTAGTTGTCTTGCTTGTCTTATTTGTATTGGGAGGTCTTGAGCAAAGGAGATTTTATTATTATTCCAGGTGAGTGTGCCTTTTTTCTTTGCTGCCAGTATGATTTTATTTACATCTTGGTAGTTTAATATTTTAATATAGACAGGTCTTGGTTTCAGTGGTGTTTGCATTTCTCTCAGGGCTCTGTGGGCTCTCTCTATTGTTATTTGCTGCATTTCTTCAGGTTCCTCTAGCAGGGAATTTATTATTTGCTTGATTGTTGGTATTAGATTGTTATGAAGTACAGTTTCAGCTATTCCTCTGATGATGATATTGTTCCTTTGAGATTTTGCTTCCAGGTCTGTTATTTTTGCTTGTAAGTTTTGTATTTCTTTGTCATGGGCATCAGTTCTTTGAGAAATGGAGTCTATTTTTATTTCATTTTTTATTATTTTGGACTCAGATTTTTCCATTCTGGATATTATTTGGCTGAATGAGTCACCAAAGGTTTGAAATTGTAATGATAAGTCCTTTATTGCTTGCTGGATAGGTAATAAGGCAGATTTTATGTCTTCCAGATTAGCTGGCTGGTCTGTCTTGGATTTATTTGTATTTTTAGAGTTGTCAGTTTGTTTAGTTGTCTTTTGTCTTTTGGAAGTTGTGTCTTTCTCAGGTGAGGCTAGTACTGAGAACTTGGTCTTAGTTATTGTTGTTTCCATATTATTTTCCTCTTTTGACATCTTGCTGTATAGTGTTTTACCAATCTTGCAGTCAGATGCAGGGCCTTAGTAGCACATGGCTTAAGCTGTTATTCCGAAATCTTAGTTAATCCTGCTGTTTCTGAGCTGAATCTGTCACTTTTTCTTCCTCTTTTGTTTGCTGGATGATATTAGCAGTAAATATCTATAGTTATTTCTGTATTATTAATTCTGCGTTGCCTTCTAGGTTTGTTTTAATCCAGGGTATATCAGAGACCTAGGTGATAGCAGTCCTCACAGAACAGCGGCCATTTTGAACTCGCACCTGTAGATACTTTATTAATGTAAATTAATTTATTATACCTATTTTTATTTAGTATATGCATGCTGGTTACAGAAAGTTATTTAATATGTATATGTACATATATATGCATTTGTTTTTATGTATATAGGTTTACATAGATTTAATCTTTAAAATCTTGATTAAACTATAATGTATTCTGCCCTAATGGGTACTATAGCTTTAATATGGCTGTGTATTTAACTGAAGAGGGAAGAAATGTAATTACACACTGATGACGCCAGAGGGCGAAACCGGATACCGGTTTGTGTGTGTGGTAGTCTGTACCATATTTTTCACTAACTTCACTGCTGAGAGATGGTATAACAAGTAAAAATAATATAGAGCTATTTTAGCTCACTCAAAAGTGTTTCCGGACTCATTTTTTGCCTGTATTGGGCATTTCACAACTAGAAGCTTTGCTGGGTCGAGTGCTGGTATATTGTTTTGGTGTTGTGTTTATGAACTGGAGCACCCCTTTTAACACGTGCACCGTTACTTTTGGATTTTTATATATATATATATATATATATATATATATATATATATATATATATATTTATTTATATATGGGTCTATTGTGTATGACCAAACCATCCTAATGTAGAATGCAAAACACCGATAAAATAAGTTTGATCATACACAACAGAGAACAAAAACAAAACCAAAAACAATAATATCAAGAAAGCAAAACTATTTCCTTTCCTGGTATTAAAACTAAATCCTGCCATAACACTAGTATCAAATTAGTTTGAATAGTTGCAGTGTTATGGGAAGATTTTACTGACATTAAGGTGTAGGGTTACTGTTGGGGGAAGGGGCAGTATTAGGTTTAGGATTGGCACCCATTACTAAAAAGGACAGGGCAGTTCCTACGAAGAAACAGGAGACATCTTTCACAATGAATGTTTCAGAGTAACTGTGAGAGGACAACATGCATTGTTCAAGACATTGCTATGACTGCAGAAGTGTCTTGATAATTTTCTACAGAGGTGTCTATAGAAATGTCCCAAAATATATTTGCAGGGTTTTTCTTTAGGTTGGAACATCAGCTAAAAGTATCACAAGAGTCACCAACAGGTGAGCTACCAGGTTCATAATCAGTTATCAAGATCATAGAAGAGTTTGCATTACCATCCCCAAAAGACGTCTACATAAGGAAGGACTACAAAGAAGCCATTCTAGATGGGTACTAGATTTAAGATCTCTGCATTAGCGACTGATGCTTTTAATGTCAATAACTAGTGTATATGAGGTTAGTGCCGAGAAGACTGAGATTGTGCTATCTTTGGGATTTTTCTTTTTCTCAAGATAATATGATCTCAGAGTGGTAGATAGGTAACTGGGGTATGAGGGTACCACCTACTACATTGGTGGATGACTGAGGGCCTTTTGGTACTTTTAACCGCAAAAAGGATGGCAGTGAAGTTTAAACTAATTAACCAACCGCAAATCACTCAGAGCAGCCAAATAAGAGCCCAAGTCACACGAAGAAATATATTCAGGTAGTGTAATACACACAAATTAACGCTAATATTTTAACTTGGCGTTTTCGTCAAAAACACTTAATCAGATACAAAATAAAGTGCCCGTACATCATTTAAATAATTAAAACAGACTGAAAAACCAAATGTCATTGGACTAACTGTAATAGTCAATCAGACTCTCACCTATAAGGTTCACACTTATATTAATATCATAAAAACATTGTTGTAACATAGTGCTGTTTAAAATAAACATCTTATGGCAGTTGCAATATAAATATATTTCCATTATATATATGTAACATAATACTATAATGATAATAATATTATATAAAAAAAATTATATAAAAACCTCATATGAAACAAATCTTTATAAATAGTATACTGCCCTCTGGTGGAATGAGAAATTATTACATTCATAATTTAGCAGTTCTAAGTTTTAAAACTGGTAAAATAGACAGCATGTCATTTAGTCCTGGTTGCCGAGTAGCTTCCAATATTATTTGCCAATAAAGCTCTCGGTACTCTAATTTGGCTTCCCACATACCCCCTCTAATTTCCTTTGGGACAACCTCCAGGACAAAAAAATAATAACTTGCTTGAGTACATATTAATTTGTGACGGAATAGTGCATTCTTTGTATTAGCCCTACCAATCTCATACAAATGTTCATAAATATTATACCGTTATATAGGTAAAACGGAAAGAAAACTCAAGACACATATTTATGAACATTTGTATGTGATTGGTAGGGCTAATACAAAGAATGCAGTATTCCATCACAAATTAATATGTACTCAAGCAAGTTATTCTTTTTTTGTCCTGGAGGTTGTCCTAAAGGAAATTAGAGGGGGTATGTGGGAAGCTAAATTAGAGTACCGAGAGCTTTATTGGCAAATAATATTGGAAGCTACTCGGCAACCATTACTAAATGACATGCTGTCTATTTTACCAGTTGTAAAACTTAGAACTGCTAAATTATGAATGTAATAATTTATCATTCCACCAGAGGGCAGTATACTATTTATAAAGATTTGTTTCATATGAGGTTTTTATATAATTTTTTTTATATAATATTATTATCATTATAGTATTATGTTTCATATATATAATGGAAATATATTTATATTGCAACTGCCATAAGATGTTTATTTTAAACAGCACTATGTTACAACAATGTTTTATGATGTTAATATAAGTGTGAACCTTATAAGTGAGAGTCTGATTGACTATTACGGTTAGTCCAATGGCATTTGGGTTTTCAGTCTGTTTTAATTATTTAAATGATGTACGGGCACTTTATTTTGTATCTGATGAAGTGTTTCTGACGAAAACGCCAAGTTAAAATAGCAGCGTTAATTTGTGTGTATTACACTACCTGAATACATTTCTTCGTGTGACTTGGGCGCGTATTTGGTTGCTCTGAGTGATTTGCGGTTGGTTACATAGTTTAAACTTCCCTGCCATCCTTTTTGTGGTTATTGGTCTTAGAGAGATGGCAGAGCAACCAGGAGTTGAGTCTGAGGAAGAAATCAATGGAAGTGAAAGGGGTGAGCTCCGTAAGATGGTCGGGCACTTTATCGCAGCTTGTGGAATTGCTCACACCAGCCTGCCAATCAATCGCTGCTTTCATGTCAGATGTTCCTGGCAACCAGGAAATATTGAGAAGTGGAGGTAGGATGGCACCTTTGGTCACGGCGACTTCTCAGGGTCTCTTGACTCAAAATACACCTTTGGTGAACGATTCCATAGGATTACCCAATATTTTTTCAAGGGATGAAGGAAGTTTAGCTGAACAGTCGAGACCGACTGTGAAAACGACCAATTTTGGCGCCATTTCTAACACCAGCCAAGGTGACTTTAGTTCAGTGAATGGCTCTAATGAAGGCATTATTTTAGGTTTTAAAGACATGATAAAAAAGAATTATGATTTAACAAGTAATTCGGATCTTGTCAAAGTGGATAACAGAACTCTGACCTATAAGGAGAATCTTGATAGATTGTATTTTTTTAATGGACAAATTCCAAAGCCTAGAGTGTGATAATGTTTATTTGAATGAATGTTTGAAACACAAAATTGTACCCAAGGGCCTGAGGGTCTGTAAATACCCGAATAGGGTACAAGAAGGCTCTGAATTTCATTCAAAACTTATAAACATCTTTGATAATTGTGGTTTAGAAATAGTAAAAACTATAAGGGATGAGAATGATAAAGACAAAATGTTTTTGTTGAAGGAAATTGAGAAAGTAAATCAATGCATTCTTAATGATTTATTATTTACTGTTGAAAATGAAAAAGCCAAGTATCATGATATTTTTTTACAAATTGATAAGAAATGTACCAGTAATATGTCTAGAAAGCAAGGCAAATTACATAGGGGCTTGAAGGAGTATAAGGAAGGTACAGCATATTTTAAACCTAAACCATTTGTGAAATTTGTGGAACAAGATGTTAGAAGTACTAACTTTGATTTGGCTAGTGATAGTTACGGACCTGGTGAAAATAATTATGGCCAACCACATTCCCCTAGGGGTATCCCTTTAGAACACTCTTACCCCCCTCCCCTAAGGAGATCCAACAGGATATGGAACAAACCACAAATACATTAGAACTACAACAATTACCAGTACAACCAGGGAAGGAACACACAATATTAAGTGACTCCCATGTAGACACTATTTCTGCGTCTAATAATGTGTATTCATTTCAGGGATATAACATTTTCAACTATAACGATATTCCTATTAATGTGGATTATTTTAATTTATTTTCCAAGGGTTTTAAATTTATTCCACTTAGGAAGGTCAATTTGGCTAAAGCTATAGTGAATTTGAAGTTGTTCATCAGGAAAAAGAATTTAGCTGTATATTTTGACAATACTAAGCAGGTTAACATCACTGAATCTACCCTCAGGAGAAAATAAACTTTTAATCCTCACCTCTATCCACAACTGAGAAATTTAGAAAACATTAAGGAGAGAGAAATTAGAAGGGAGGTTCAGAACCATAGAATTTTCACAAACCTTTCCAAAGTTGAAAGTCAGTTATTGGACACTTTAAAATCAGACCGTACCATTAGAATCATGCAACCTGACAAGGGGGAAGGTACGGTTCTGATAGATAGTATTATATATGAGTCCAAAATGAAGAATGAACTTAACAATTCCTCTAAATATATTTTTGCTTCGATCAGTGAGGTCAACATTGCCAATTCTAGAATTCAATTGATGTTAGATGATTTATTGTTTGAAAAGTCTTTGTATAAACGTTTCTTAGATGATATTTGTATTTTGTGGACAGCCAGTGAAGAGAAGTTTTTTGAATTTTTGAGTTATCTAAAAAGTAGAACTAGTTTTTTGGATTTTACCTATCACATGGATCATGATACTCTTAATTTTTTAGATGTTAGTATTACGAAAGAAAATGGTAGATTTCTTTCAAAAATTTTTAGGAAGAAAACTTTTTCAAATTCATACCTTCATTTTAGTAGTGGCCACCTTTTTTTTCAAAAGAAAAATTTAATCAAAGGGCAATTGGTCAGTGTTAGTCGTATGACTTCCAAGGAAGATGATTTTATTACCGAGTGCTATAAGGTAAATGAAATGTTTCAGAATAGAGGCTATCCCTTGGACTTAATTCAACAAGTCACTAAAGAAGTTAATGAAGGTAGGCGAAATAAATTTGCACCAATTTTAGGTCAAGATCTGTGTTCAACCACCAATAAAATTCCCCTTGATCCTAGTAAGGATAAAAAAAGATGCATATATTTTAGATTACAATGGGGATTCAAATGTTATTAGAAAGGTGGTGAGTAGAGAATGGGATAAATTTAGAGAAATTACAGACTTGGAACCCACTGTTGTGGGTTGTTTGCACTTTACTTACAGAAGAGATATGAATTTAAAAAAAATTTTTGAATATGTTGGAGGATATGAGAATCCATGTCATCATACTAGGACTGTCACATTCAAATGTGGCATATGTTCTCAGTGTAAATATATTAACAATGCCTCTTCTATAGAGATTCCTAGCAGAAATCTACCTATTAAGAGTAGGGTATATGCTAATTGTAATACTAGTGGTCTTGTTTATCTAGCCATGTGTAAAGAATGTAGTTCTTTTTATATAGGTAAAATGGAAAGAAAACTCAAGGCACGTATTTATGAACATTTGTATGAGATTGATAGGGATAATGCAAAGAATGCACTATTCCATCACAAATTAATATGTACTCAAGCAAGTTATTCTTTTTTGGTCCTGGAGGTTGTCCCAAAGGAAATTAGAGGGGGTATGTGGAAAGCCAAATTAGAGTACCGAGAGCTTTATTGGCAAATAATATTGGAAGCTACTCGGCAACCAGGACTAAATGACATGCTGTCTATTTTTACCAGTTGTAAAACTTAGAACTGCTAAATTATGAATGTAATAATTTATCATTCCACCAGAGGGCAGTATACTATTTATAAAGATTTGTTTCATATGAGGTTTTTATATAATTTTTTTATATAATATTATTATCATTATAGTATTATGTTACATATATATATAATGGAAATATATTTATATTGCAACTTCCATAAGATGTTTATTTTAAACAGCACTATGTTACAACAATGTTTTATGATGTTAATATAAGTGTGAACCTTACAGGTGAGAGTCTGATTGACTATTATGGTTAGTCCAATGGCATTTGGTTTTTCAGTCTGTTTTAATTATTTAAATGATGTACAGGCAGTTTATTTTGTATCTGATGAAGTGTTTCTGACGAAAATGCCAAGTTAAAATAGCAGCGTTAATTTGTGTGTATTACACTACCTCAATACATTTCTTCATGTGACTTGGGCCCTTTTGGTACTTTAATTTAGACTGTAAATCACAGGAAGGTGATTCCAATGAACTGAGGCTAATGTTTCTTGAATCAATGACATATACATCAGAATTTCATTTGGGAGCCCAGCTAGATATAGTGACAGTTTAGGAACTCTATGAGAAGTGTAAAATCCAACATACTAAAGTATTAAAGCAATGAAATAGACAATATTTATGGTACATATACTTTTTCTAATACAGAAGTAAGTATATTGAATATTGAAAATAATGAAACTGTATACAGTGCTGGTTATTTATTACAATATGTCTACCTCAGATGTATGAACTGTTTTGCTTCTGAAAAAGGGGGATGTAACACATCATGCTATTTCTGTAAAATTAGTGCCCTTAGTACTGTTCAGAGTTCCAGCATGTGAATTAAATTGTCTTGTTTCCTGTGTACCCCGCCCAAGATGAGCATCACCCCCCCTGTCATTCAGTCTGTTAAGTAAATCTGACAAGATGTTGCCACTTATCCAGCTCTGTTATTTGATGCTACACCTACCAGCTGGAATTTAGCTACCGAGATATTTTTTTCAAGTCATGCCTGCAAGATTGATAATCAGCTTTATACTAGTTTCCTTTCTGCTTCTACTGTCAAAATGTCTTGAGACTGTAGCATTCAACAAATTCATTACCCACCTGTCTACTTTTAGGATACTGTATAAGAAACAACATGGTTTGTATATAAGCCACACAATGCCATGACCTGCCTCCTCTGCATTGTGTCTTATTTTACAGGAGTATAGATAGGGGGTGACATCTCTGGGTACTTATTCTCTGACATATGGTCTTTGATTCCTCACCCTCCTCACTGTAGACAGACTGAGTATAATATGATTAAACTTTTCTGCAAGCCAATGATTCTGCAGCTACGTGTAGCACATATTTTTCAGTCTACAGGTTAATAATGCCCTATTTACCTGGGGGTGGGTAAGGTTATATGGGTCTGTCTTTGGCTTCCTCCTTTTTTCCACCTTCACCAACTGACAATTCCACTTGGTTGCCATCCCTCTTTGCTGCCAACCAGACCTTCACTGACTGCATTAATTCCCTTTCTAACCTTAAGAACACACTAAACAGGATTAGAGTTTGCTGCACAGTTACTGACTGCTAGCACTATATAGGGGTATATTCATTCATTTTTATACACAATTGCAGGAATCTGTCATTGAAGTCTTTCACCTGCTGTCTGCTATACCTTTTATCTTATTTGTAAAACCTATATTTGTTTTAAATGTCACTGTGATTAATTTCCTGCCATGTCATGCATCTGTCTGTCAGACATTGTTCACTGTCAAACTATTGCCTGGTGATAATATCACAACAAGCTTTTCAACTCATCACTGTTATTCAAGATTAAAGTCTTACTTTATCCATCTGGACAAAGTATTTAATTAATTTACTCTGTGTTGTGAGTTGCTGTGATGACCGTGCCTTGGCCCAGCAATCAAGGAGCCTCAATCCTCATCACTAACACCAGGGAGGTCGTCTCATAGAAGAGAAAAGGATAACTAATACACACAGTAAAGTACAATTTCCCTTAAGTGCACACAGAGATCACAGTCAGTCTGGGGCTGGTTGCTCCCTTGCTCACCAGGTCCCCAATAAGACTCCCCACTGGCACAGCTATAGGGTCCAGGTCTCAGCCTAGCTGGGCAAGCTAAAACCTCCAGTACCCTCTCTGTCCAACCAGTGCTTCGTGTCCCTGCCCAAGTAACTGACACAACACACACACACACACACACACACTTTGAGATAAGTATTTATACAACTTCACAGACACTCCTGGAAAAGGCTGACACAGATTCTCCAGCTGTGCCCCTTTGCCCAAACCATATGGTAGTAATTACTGCCACCAGCCAACTAATAATATCAGCTACTAAAAGGCCCTTAAAAGGGTGTCCAGTAATTACTGTGCAATATTATAATCCAATGGTAGTATGACTAACAGTCAAGGCTTACTTTAGAGTGGCCTATTATAATAACCTCTATAAATATGCAATGTACTCAAGAGCTTATCTCTACACAAATCAGCCACAGGTAGAAGGTCTTAAAAATATTTAATAACAAATAATTAAAACACAAGACAAAACTACTACATCACAGAGATATCTAAGAGTTCAGAGATCACACAAAAACTTAAAATAATACAGTAGGACAGGTCTGATTTCAAAGAAAAATACCTAATTAATCTTTACTAGCTTTAACTATTCCTAGAAGAAATCACAGTGCTAAAACTTACATGTGAGCACAAGGCAGAGTGCTGATAAGCTGGATGTCCAAAGTCAAAATGCACTCTCGTCTCTTGTGAGAAATAGTATTTAAACATTACTAACAAACATGTCTCTAAGGCCCTCCCAAAATTACATCATTTTTGACACTTAGGGTTTTCCCAGTATTCATATTGCATTATCTTAACACCTGGTCTGAGTTGAAAACAACACAAGCAACTAGTACTCGTGAACACAAAAAGACTGCGAAACTTGCAGATGTTCTCCTTTTCCAAAACTTTATTCCGTAAGCGCTTTCATAAGGACTAGTATCCAAACTTCCCCAGACAAAGTTACACAAGCAGTCAATGACTTATATACTTATACAATTAATAAATAAAACAATAAAGCAATTATATAAAAAAACAATTGAATAATTAAATAAATAACTCAATTCCTTTCCTCATATGGAAAATTATTTACTTTGTATTTCTATATATAATTCATGATTTTATTACTAAATACCTAGACACTAAATTAGTGACTTGAATTAATATAAAATACAAATGTATTAAGTTGAAAAAAAAAAAAAAAAAAAATATATATATATATATATATATACATTTGTGGTATAATTAAGTAAATGACCTGGGGCTATGTTTTTTGTGTTAGCCCCCCACACACACACACACTCTACCTATCTAGCTGTTTAAGTTTAAAAATGCATTTAATGGAAGCATATTCATTAAGGCCGTGTGTGTGCAAAAGTTCTAATTTGCCACAACAACTCCTTTTCTTCTAACCTTAATGCCCATGGCCCTCCTCTTTTGTTATATAGTTCCTGGTGCACAATGGCAAACAAAAATTTGTGAGTGGGATGTTGCAATGTGTGCCTAGCCAAAGCATTTGTGGTGGTACCTTTACTTATATGATACATATGCTCGTATATGCGTTGGCTCACTGTCCTTTCTGTCTTTCCTATATAAAAGGATTGGCATTGTTGGCATATAGCAGCATAAACAATGCCCTTTGACTCACAATTAAATTTACCTAATATGTTGTATTCAATATCTCTAATGGTTATTTTAGTGCCCACATGAATATGCTGACACTGATGGCAGTGATCACATTTGTACATACCCATGCTCTTTTTTGTAATTCTACTTGGAAGTTCTAAGATGTCCTTTAAATTTTGGCCATGCCGATAAATAACGTGTGGCAATTTTTCAAACTTTTTGTTGATGTGTGTATCTTCTACCAGCAGTGCTCAATTCTTATAAATAAAATTTGAAACAATTTTTGCATCCTTTGAAAAAGTTGTGATAAGTGTGGGACCACCCATGGTCTAATATGCCTTTAGTATGGGAATTTGTTTGCGCATAATAATTTCTATCACCATCCGACTCATGAATAAAATCATGGTATCCATTAAACAGGATAGGTCTAAAATGTCCCATGTTTCTCTTGTTAACCACTTCTTGCCTTATTTTATCAAATAGTCTGGGTGGATAACCACTACTACTGAACATGGATCTAAGTAAACTACATTCTACTTGGAAATCATCCTCAAAAGGAATCATCCTTGATGCCCTGACTAATTGGCCTTTCATAACTGCCTTCTTTTGATGGAAGGGGTGGCTACTAGAAAAATGCAAGAAAGTATTAGAATATGTGGGTTTCCTATATATAGTTGTTGTAAATCTGTTATGGGCTCTATCTTTTGATATGTACACATCTAGATAGTTGATAGCTGGTTTGAGTTCTCAGGCCACAAACTGCATTATTTAGCAATCTAACACCTGCACAGAAACTTACAACAATAGAAGACATTTCACATGTATATTCTAACAGAAACTAGAGCAATAAAGCACATTCCACATCTACATTCTGGTCATAAACTTTAGCCTTAAAACAATGGACATGAAACCTTCATCCAGCCACACTGGAGACGAATTCTAATATGAAAGGATCACAACATGCTTCACTGGGCCAGTAGATTGCAATGTTGTCACATATTTTGTAGTTCCACATTTCACAGTATTCTTTACACTCAAGAAACATGCCTGTATTTTACATTTATTATCAAGAAAGCATGCCTGTATTTTACATTTATTTACAAATGCCAGAATTATATATCAAATTCTATTTGACTAGGCTGGCAGCCTTTGCCCATCTCTCCCCAATCATCACAGTTGCATCTTACACTTTTTATCTTGTGGTATTTATTATGATATGTATTACATCCCTACAGAATGCCATGACTTGCAGCATACTTTATCCTAGACTACAGAGGACTGATGTAAAAATGGAAAAAAAATTCAAGCCTGCTACAATGTATCATTGCCAGGGCTGATAATGTCACTTCAGAATGCCCAGTAAATATAACAGTTAAAAATACTGCGAAAGACTTGGAAGGGGCCTTGTACAGGATGGGTATAGCTAAGCATAAACTGCTGGAAGTACAAACAAGTTACTTTAACAGAAGGCTGCAAGCAGCAATTCTAGTTTCAAGGCAGCAGAATAAATTAAAATACTGTTCAAAATAAAACTCAGATGAACATGAAACAATACATTCTATTACTGCTTGTGCCCTTTGATACTCCACTAATGAAATGCTACTTCAAATTCCTTGAGATCATGAAACTCTCAGCTGTCAAGAACACTGACATTGACATCAAATCCCTTTTTCCCATTTGCACACGATGAGACTGAGGTGTCACATCCACAGTGACGGTCATCTAGATGTTCATATTATTACCATTTTCTAGGTAATTCCTCACAGAGGTTCCGGGACGGTGACAAGTAGTGGACTCATGGATGAAGCTGTTAGTCAGCCATTAAATATCTTATAGTTTTGATAGTTTTGATTTATTTTACTGCCAAATGCAGGAATGGCTATGTAGCTGGATAATACTGAATTTCATATATTAACTATGGATTCCTATTGTCCCAGTAAGGCTTTCAGTTTCTTCACACAACCCTCCATAGCTTGAACTCCACACTCCCTTAAGTTTTGATTCTAACTCCATTCTACCTAGTATGTGTAAAATTCCAGTTCAGCAGTTTCCACAAAATAAGCAGTTAACACAGTGAGGCACGTTATTTTTTCCAGGGCACTCAGAAGGATCTCTGCCTTCAAAACATCTTGATAACAAGTTCATGGAAGACCACTGAATACATGCATGCCACTGATGATTTAAATGATATTTGGGTGCTGGTTGACCTGAGTCTGCTGACTGGGCAAGACTAGCAGGTCCTGAAATGATAGTTAAAAAGTAAGTGCCCTATCTTTCTTAACAGGTAATATTTTAGGGTCTATATTAGAACACCGAACTTTCAAAATTTCGAGTGTTCTAATATCGAACCCTATTAATCGAAAATTTAAAACATCAAACATACAGAACAGCAAATTTTTTCCTAGGGAAAAAAATTGCTGTTCCAAAACACATACACTCGACACAAGCACACCAAACAAACAGCAATCCACACACATACACCTAAATTCTTACACCTAACCCTACACTAAACTATACATACACCACTAACTATCCACTTACCTTAACCCAAACTCTAACCCTAAGCTCCGTCACTACCGCACAGTCACCTCACCTGCACCCTAACCCTAACTCACCTACCCCACCCTAACCCTCACGTCCACACAATCGCACACTTACCTGACCCGCGCCCTAACCCTAACTCACCTAACCTACCCTAACCCTCACATCCACACAATCGCACACTTACCTGAACCTGACCCGTTACTTTCCACAACAGAGCTGAAAATACCGAAGCAACAGAAATGGACAACCAAATTCTTTCCCTAGGAAAAAAATTGTTTTCTGTTTCTTTGATATTTTCCACATTCGCTGAAAACAGGTCGATATTAGAACACTCAATATTTTGAAAGCTCTGTGTTCTAATATAGATCCACATTTAAAAGGGTCTAATAGGGTAATAGGGTGATGACTTCAATGTTCGATTTAATGCTTCTTGCTGATGAATGTGCCTATTTTAACTTTTCTTCTCAATGAAATTATCTGCTACTCAGCCAAAGTCATACCTTTCAGTTGTCCAGATTTTCACAGAATGTCCAGATTCCTCATAAAATTTGTGGTTTTGTGGCAAATCACAGAGTATTGAAGTCACAAAATAATGACATACATTTGAGTTTCAGACTTCATATCCTTCAGAAATGCATGCTAACAAAGGTCCTGTGATTCTAGCAACTTTCTAAGTTAATAAGCGTTGTTGTGTCTTTCGGCTTTTTCCGGTTAGGGGTCGCCACAGCAGATCTCTGGTCTGCTAATGATTGGCAGTAGATTTTTACGTGCCGAGTTGTCAGCTCTGATGCACAACCTTCAACGAAGGTACGCCCATTCATGCACGTCTCCACACAGAAGACGCTGAGACTAGAACAGGACAACGTCTTACTGTGAGGCGACAACGCTACCGCAGCACCACCACAATATTTAAAATTTGACCCTATTTTTTGGACCTCTGTTTCCACATTATTTTAGGCATTATCCATATTTCTTGTGCTAAGATGTTGAGAGGTATGGCCAAAGAGCATATTGGATGATTGCAGTGAACAGTATGCTGACTCTTTGTAACAGTACATATTACTTTGCATGGCACTTGCAGTACAGGATCCCTTGCTAAGGGTGAGAACATGTTTTACAGATAGCTAACAAGATTTGTTTTCCTGTGTCCATAAGATATATGTTGTTTTAGCCTTTATTTTGAAGGAAACACTTGACAATATGAAAATTAGACATCACTAAAATGAAAAATACCTATCATATTTACCTTATAATTAGACTGTAACATAGATTAGGATATATTCATACTATAAACAAGCCAGGAGCTATCCTGGCAAACCCATTACTTACCCTGCTGATCTGCTTTCACTTAGCACTACCTCTGTGCTTTGTAATGGCACATAATTTATGTATTAAAATATGGTCTAAATTTAGATTACAAACCATTCTAGCCTTGGTTACTGTCCCTTTTAAGTTCCTGTCATGCTCATGTGAGATATCTCAAAGGAATATTCTCATATAGCAAGCCACAAGCATGAAGCCATTTTGCAGTTTGCACCTCTTAGGTCTTGTTTGCATTCTACTCCTTCATTCATCATCTAACTACCTGCATAATCCAATACAGATACAGGATCATACAAAAGCTAGAGCTTATCCCAGCACTGAGTGGGTGCAAGGCAGGGATGCTAGCTCACCACAGGATGAACTCACACAAAGGTCACATGCCAGCAGAGAATATGGAGGATCACCATTCCACCAACATCATGCCTTTGGGATGTGAAACAAAGCCAGAGCAACCTGCAAAACCCCATGCTGACCCAAGAATGATGTGAAGACTTTGTAGATAAGCCACACCTCCCACGAATTAAGCTAGAGAATCAGACATTGTGTGTCAGCAATACTAACTGCTGTTTCACTGTGTCACTCCACTTGCTACAAAATAGTTTTACGTAATTTTCAGTTTTGTGTAATGTGCATTGTACATAAGAAACATCACTTAAAGTTATTGACAGTAAAGGTTTACCTAAATTATCTGCTGTTTGTAAGACTGTTATTCTTGTTCACATCATATGGAAGAATAGTTTGGTTATAGCTTGATTTATGTTTCATAATTAGCTTACACAAATTACTAATTTTGACTAGGTATTTTTGTATGTGCTCTGGTTCTGTCTGCAGAGTAACATTTTAATTGGTTTAATAACTTCAATTACCAGTAGAACAATGACAGCCAGTGCTCTTAATAAAGCAGTCAGTTACAGCTCCCTTAACAAATGAGCTGTCAACTACTCTTTAAGAGAATGCAAGCTGGTGCAGGCACTTAGAGCTGAAAACATCCATACTGTCTTCATTCAGGTAAGTTCTCTGTCTAGAATTTAGGAAAACTAAGTCAATGCATGAGTTTCTGCATGAGAAAAGTAATTAACTCCCATGCCAAATCTTTTTTTAATGTTCCCAATTACCTCTTTCTTCCCCATCACATCTCCAGCATTTGGTGTCTACCTGTGGAAAAATCTTTGGAGCCTGCATGGAGTATAAATTACCTATGTAAACACTTCAAGCAAGAAGACTACTTGCATATTTGGGAGCCATACATATATCTCTCATTGTTTCTCTGTGAATTGCTTATCCAATCTCTCTTCCCAATCCTTTCTAACCTCCTCTGATTGATTCCTATAGTTATCATGCAATATTTCATATACCCTGCTAATTACCCTTTTTTAACAAGAGCTTCTGTTTAAGATTCTACTAAAAATTCTATTAGTGCTGGTCTTTCACTTAGGATCCCACTAGTTCTTTCACTTTGCCTATACCCTGATTTCAAAAAGGGAAGGCAATCTATCACCTCCCAAATTTTGAGTCAAATTATTGTTGCCTACAGAAGACGTCATAACAGGATATTTTTCAGCAAGCATGGGATAAGGTGGGTTAGTAGCTACTGGTAAGAAGTGGTCCTGTTGTTGGCACAGTTGTAATCAAAGGACTAGATAAGCATACTCAGTGTACTCAAATGAGTACATTTTTGAGCATCTTCAACACTCAAAAACAGAGAATGTTTAGAACTGTGTAATTTGAGATATGCAAAGAATACTCATGTGAAAGGAAATACACCTCTAAAATATTTTTTAATTAAAAATGCTAACAGTTGAAAAAACCTGCCCCCTGTGCACATGTTTACAATGATAGGTGGCTAGTGGGGACAGCAACATTAGGTTTTAGTACAAAATGTAATTTTTTGCCTTCACCCTTGGTTATAATAGGCTACTACTATGACTCTAACAACTCTACAAAACTCAGCTTTACTAACTCTGGTTCTACTTTTTGAGCAGGAGTTTAGCCATGTATAAATATCACTTAGTACAGGCTATTGCAAACAGCATTCACACTCTCTTTGCCTTTGCAGAAAAGCACTAAGCAGGGGTGATCTCTTTCTTTAATATTTCTGATTGTAACTGATTTCCTAATCAAGAATGTAAACAGGCATTCACAAATAATTCCAAGCATTCACAAATTTCATCCTAGAAGCTTACATCTGTGGGTGATATATTACCATAAAGTCAGCTTCTATTCCAGCCTTGATCAAAGTCCTGCACTATATGGTCAAGCTTTACAAGTCTAAACTTACCTCACTTAACATTTGTGACCTTAATATCCTTACATTAATGACAAGTATTTTATATGTGGCCAGGGCTGTTATTTAACTTTGATTAAAAATATCATGGCAGTGTGGTTGGAGATACCCTTTAAATTAGAAGTCACATTTTTCAGATCATCAGATTGGATCTATCCAGATGAAGAAAACTCAATGTGCTTTTCTAGTTCAAGTTATTCACTTGTAGGATGATGATTGTTTCAAGGATATTCTCCCATTTCAGGGCTTAGAAGGAACACTCATTCATATCTCTCAGCTGTCTAGAATTTTGCAGAATATCCAGATTTTTCCTATTTTGGTCTGTTCTTCATAAAATTTATGTTTTTTGTCAAATCATTGAGGACTGAAGTCACTGAATAATAACATACATTTGAGTTTCAAACGCTACACCCTTCATAAAATGTAAGCTAATGCAAAACCTATTATTTTAGCAACTTCCTAAGTTTATACAAGCAATATGTAAAATATGTCCATGATTTTGGGCCTTTTTCACACCATTATTTTTGGTTTTGTCCAGAATTATTGCACTGATATATTGAAAGGTATGTGCTTATTTAATTTTTAATAACATGGAAATAGCTCTTAGAAATTTCTGTAGCATAATGCCAAACACTGGACTGGATTTCTCGGTCTCCCTTTATCCTTCAAAAATGCTGGACTTGGCATCTCAAACTTCACTTGGCTCTTCACAACAAACAATTCACAGCATGTCAATGTCCTCCTTACTCATCTGTCAAGAGTGTTCTTCCAGATGGATCCTAATTGAATGAATGGTTTATTGACACCTAACACACTCCAGTCAAATTGTTGCGTACTAGCTGCAAACCCAACTTTGTATGCTCTCCTTTATCTAGATGCACTTTGGTTATTCTATTTTAGACTAGTTAATATGTGCCATCTAAATAAAGATCTTTCTTTACTACTGACTCCACTATGGAAAACTCATTCAATTATCACTGAAGATGCCCTGCTCAGTGGAAAGATTGGGCAGCACTAGGTATTTCTACCATTGTTGACATCTGGATCAGCTATCCTATTTGATCTAAATGTTTGACTAGATGAAATCTTTCTATGGTCTCTACAGACTATTTCTAGTGCTATTTGCATATGAAGGTGCTGGATGATTTTTAATTTTCTGAGCAAATTAAGCAAAGCAAACAGGGCCACAACATTCAGATTTACGTAAATAGTTTTGCAAAAAGAGCTCAATGTATCTGCTTAGGTATCCAAGCATGAGTGGGGATTTCCTTCTATAAAACTTGCCTGAAAAAAAAGAGAAATAATTAAGTTGGTGGATCTCTAAGAGTTAATACAAAGCTTGATGACATCTTCCTACATTTAAAAAAAACAGAAATAATTAAGTTGGTGGATCTCTAAGAGTTAGTACAAAGCTTGATGACATCTTCCTACATTTTACTTTGGAACTCATACAGGGGTGACTTTGATCAAAATGTTGGAGGTATGAGGCATGTTCAGCAGGTCTAGTTCATGTTCTGTGCAGAAACTTCACTATCATTTCCTTTTAGAGAAGTGCATTACAAGCACAAGAAAGGAAAGTATTTTTTTTTTGAGAAAGGTATGTTCTGGAACTCACAGAATAACATAAGTCCTGGTTAAATTGAAGCTGTCATGTTGTCATCTTGCTGTGGGGCAGGACTGAAAGCCTACTTTTCAACTACAGATTCACACAATATTACAGGTTAGGTTGTGCCTTTAGACAGGATCATTGCAAATATCATCCCATTACTGCTGCATGTACTCTGCAACTAAATTGGCCATTTTAAATCTCCACTGTGTTACCAAAATCTCTTGTTTTCTTGATGCAATTGTGACAGGTATTTTTAAATCCCATCTAGAGTGACTTTATTTGTTACTTCTACGTAGTATCTATTTTCCCAACAGATAACCCTGTCCATTTTGTTATCCTTTGGATCTCTATGTCTATATGGTGTTCTACCAATCAGGTGCACCCTGGTTTTTAGGAGCAAGAATAAATATGAGATACAACTCATTGGCAGTCTTCACTTACCCTTTTATGTCCTTTGTAATACACAGTCAATACAGTTTTGTATAAGCCCCTCTTTCTACATTTCATGATCATATGACATGAAAAAGCAATAGCACAGCCTATGGTAAGAAGTACCAGATGATAGTTCCTAGGGACTGCCAACTGTTGCATCACTTTTCCATGTAGCCCCTCTTTGGGAGTCCAGTTTGTAAACAAAAATCCTTTTACCAGTATGTGAACTTCTTCTGACCTTGAGAATTATGATCTCCCTTGACTATCTTTCTCAGGTTTTATAAAGTGGGGTTAGACTGCTTTAGTTGCCTTAACTCTGCATTTGTAATTCTCCCCAGTGTTTCTTGTTTCCTTTTACTGTAAGTATTTTTGACAGTCGTATCTCATATTTATTCTTGCTCCTCTCACCTATTTCTTACTGTGTAGGAAATCCTTCCAGATTAAGTCTAGTACTTTCTGACAGCTGTGGCTCCAATTCATTCTTTTTGTTATTACTTAGCTTTTTTTTTTCTGAAATGGCCACATAGACAGCCTCTATTTGACATGCAAACACTGGCTGGGTGTCACTCTGCTACTTCTCCCATGTGATTGCCTCCACGGTTGACTGTATCGAACTGAATGTACATAAGGTACTGTGCTATTAAACTCATTAACTTTTAGAACATCTGCTGCAACGTCATCAAACATGACTAACTGCTTGTCCCCCTGCCCCTTCCCAGTCCGAATGAATCATGAACAGTGGCACCTGAGAATACAACCAAACCATGGCTCTAACTTGGGTGGACTGCCTAGACTGGCAATGTTTCTCAACAACTGCATACTTAGTTATATCTAATGCAGTATTCTTGGTAGTTATTTCTCTACCCTCAACTCGGATAGGGTGCCGACCATTATGATAACCAGAACATCTGCAGTTTTAAGTCAACTTATCACTGCTGTGTAACTAATTTTATTATCTTCCACACATGACCTTTGTTCCCCAATTTGTCAGTGTGGAAATGTGGACCAGTTAACATTTAACAAATACTTATTATGCATTTGAGCCAATGTTTTTCCCTTTTGCTTGGTATGGTTACCACCTGTCCCTCTTTGCACAGGACAGTCCTTATTTGGGCACCTGTGTCCTGTGAAAAAAAATTAAAGATGCCAAATGTCCTGACATTTTTTGAGAAAAAATATAAGCTTCCTTTAATAATTGCATAAAACAATTATTTTGTATCTGAAACATCTAAATATTATATGGAACGGCATTAGCAATATGCTGCAATAATAAGCTTTTACTTTGGCAAACAAAAGTGATGTTCAGTCCTTTGCATTGGCTGCAGGTAGAGTTTGTTTTGCAAAATCTCAAGTTTTTACAAAAAAGCCCCATTTTGAGCATTTGAAAAGGTGGCAGACTTATTGCTTGGGCCACCTGATTTTAGGGGTTAGAGTATCCCATAGGCTCTGTTATACCCACGTGTAGTACTGGATGTTCATTCTTATGCATGTCCTAATGGCTAGATAGATGTCACTCTTTTTCCCGTTTTCTGATATGATGAATTACTAACAACAGTCTCTCATACCAGTGCTAAGTCTCTTTTTCTTTCTGTTCATTTTCTAAAGCTGTCTGAATTCACTCTCTTACACATAAACTGTTTTATTCTCCTGGCTAGCTTGACTTTCAGGCATTTCATCTCCAATTCCAGTATTTTTAACTCCACTTGGATGAGATCATCTGTGAATGAATTTGCTTTGCTGCATGCTCTGTATCTACAATGATTTTCTCTCTCTCTCTCTCTCGCTGTCTTTGACTGGAATGAATTTCAGCTGCATACAAACCTGCTGCTATGTTCTGCTTGAACATACCAGCATAAGAAATTCACTTGGTTAGCACTCCGTAGTAAGCCCTGATGCTGACATTTTCCCATAATTTCCAGTTTTAATTTTACCTATTTCATAACCACTTTGTATAGAAAGTGAAATAACTGCTAGGCATGATTTAGCCTTTTTTTTGCGTTTTTTTCAACTCCATGACCATCAAACATCTCTATCCATATAGTCTATAGGCTCCTTCATTCCTTAAGAAGTGTTAACCCTATGGCTTATGCTTTCCTCTGAGGGAAAAAGACAAGCCTAGGGAATGATGATGTTATCCATAAGGGTTGTTTCTCTTTTGTTTTAACCTAACTCCTCCTCCCCCGTTGCACATGTCTGTTAAATAGCCTCATGGTTTGAAGTCTGTGAGGCATCCACAATGGCATGTCACTCACTTTTACAGTCAGTGTAACCTTTCATGATTGCCACACTTCCTCAAAGCCAAAGATACCATGTGTTTTCTAGTCTCCACTTGGGATTCTACTGAAGGACAACTGCCCTTGGCATAATCCCCACGTCCTCCCCTAGAAAAGAAGCCTGCCAAGCTGTTTCATGTTTCCCTTTCCCTGTAAGGTCCAATAGGAGCAAAGTCACTAATTAAAGCTAGGCTATAGTCACAGCTTTATCACTCTATGCCACTGGAGCTGAGGCTAAGTATGGTGTACTGCTGAACATTTACCTTGTTTCTGCAGGGGTATATACTTTTTGGGTGATCAAATATTTTACAAGCTATAGAAGTCCAAGTTACAAGATCCAGTAACTACATATCAATTATGTAGGAACAAAAATGAGACGTATCACCAAGGCTGTCGTGAGATGAACACGTCACATTAAAAAACAAATTTTTAATATGAAAAATAAAAAGTAGCATAAAACAAAGTTCTAGGGTGGATAATCAGTTTCAGTAAAAACATTCTTCAGATCCTCACCCATTAACCAACAAATGTTCTTATAAAAAGAAGTAGAAGCCAGTCATTAAGAATCAGGAACAAGCTGGACCAATGAGCTTCTCAAACTGAAACAACCATTTAGCATATCAAGATGACCAATGAGAGACTGTCAGAAACTATTTATTTCAATCAGGAGCATGCCAGTCTCAAGTTCATTCAGTAGTACTGTTCTAACTTTAGGTGTCAGTTGCTTTAATTCATCCTCCACAAAGACAGATGGATTATGGAACTCAGAGCCAATCACCCACCTGGTCTTAATGGTGCTATCTCCCTTAAGCCCATTTTAAAAGCAAGAGGCCTTGTAAGTCAGCATGGGCATTGAATTTTGCTCCTTAGTTTCCTTTTGCTTCTACTGGGTGTTTCGCTGGCTCTTTTCCTCACATGAATATGACTAGTCAAGCTCTAATTTCTATTGGAAGATGAGCTTCCTGACTATGAATAGTCATGACTTGGTTCCTACTGGCGAAAAAGCTTCCTGATTAAAGACGATTGGTCCCTTTGTTATGCTGAATAGCTGGTTCAGTATGACTAGTTCATTGGACCAGCTTGTTCCTGTTTTCTGTTGATTGGTTCTACTGGGATTCTGAATGAACTTGAGACTGGCATGCTCCTGATTGGAAGAAATAGTTTCTGATAGTCTTTCATTTGTCATCTTGATATACTAAATGATTGATTCAGTTTGAAATGCTCATTGGTCCAGCTTGTTCCCGATTCTTGATGATTGGCTACTACTTCTTTTATAAGAACATTTGTTGATTAATGGGTGATGATCTGAAGAAAGTTTTTACTGAAAGTGCATATCTACCCTAAAACTTTGTTTTATGCTACTTTTCATTGTTTGTATTAAAGAATTTGGTTTTTAACGTGAAGTGTTCATCTCATGACAGCCTGGGTGGTATGTCTCATCTTTGTTCCTGCATTTTCTTTACTTGTTGAGACTACCTTAGGTAACGTCACATTTTTTTTGTTTTACATATCAATTATGTGACAGAAAGAGGTTTGAATACTACCCACTGCCGACAATTAATATGTGACAGTTAGGGTCTGTTGGTTTTGACCTTCACAATGATGCCATCAGTATTTAATGAGCAACAAAACTAGAAGTATGGGGTGTGACTACTGCCTCTACATACAAAGGGCAATTAGATTTATGGCATGTGGTGAACATGTGCTGCTGCCTTGGGTAATAGCCAAGTCATGCCATACTCAAACACCACACTGCATAGCCACAGATCAGATTATAACTACTGGTTCCTTAAGATTTCATGCAATCCAGGCAAAGCCCAGTGCCTTTCAGTGCAACTTTATCAAAATTAATTGTAACTTGACAAGAATTATTTCACATTCATATGTTTTTTTCTCTCTTCAGAATGGGACAAGTGGTGACACTCCAGCAACAATTCCCTCCATCAGTGCTTTAAGTATGCTGTCACTAGTTAATCAAAGTTAACAAAAAAATAAATAAATAAATAACTTACGCCTTGCTCTGTAGTCTTAAAATAAGCCAACCTATGACTATACAGATAGTAGAAATTAGCTCTGAGCAGTCATCATTCCAATGACACACCACACATGTAAAATGCGTAGACCCTTAAACAAAAAGTAAAACATCAGGTATGAACATTCATAATTGAATAATACAATTCCTTAATTGAAACAAATAAGTTTAGCATTTCCTTTCCACATAAACATAAAGAAGTAAAAGGCGCTCACAAGAAATTGAAAATAAAACATTCAATAAAAATAGAAAATGTTATTATCATATAATCTAGAAACTGCCTGCTTCAGGTTAATGACATACTGTGCCTTACTATAGAAACTATTTGCTTCAGGTTAATGACATACTGTGCCTTACTATAGAAACTATTTGCTTCAGGTTAATGGCATACTGTGTCCTTACTTTTCTGGATTTTCAGTCCAAAATGGAATTTCAGAGTCCTTAAAGGCAATATGGTGTCTCCAAGGGCATCTTTCAGGAAACAAATCAGTAACTCCTATAGCTTCTGTACTTCTGTTACTTTTTTGAATTAACAGTCAGTTCATCTATTTGTATGTGTCTTCAGGCACTTTCCCTTTCCTAAGATTATATACTAGGAAACTTAATTTAGTAATTTTATTTCTGAATGATAGACATGGACACTTTTTTTTGTCAGTTCAGAGGTAAAAAGTAACTACATCCCAACCTATTAATCTCATGGGCACTTTTGATAAAATGCATGAAACAGATATTAGGAATGACTTGTTATAACCATGCAATAATGTATTTTACAATTTAACTAAAAATCAAGGAGAAATGTTAAAACAATGGTGTAGTGACATGTTTGTTCATACAATGAAAGCAGACAAAGGGGTAAACTTGTGATTATGGACAGTGCAATATACTTGTAAACATATATGGGGCCGGATTCACGAAGGTTTGCACGGAGTCTAAGAGTAGAGTAAGACTCCATGCAGCCAACATGTCTGCCGAGCAATTCAGGAACAGCCAGCAGGGACATGCAGGAGAGCTCCTAAAACGACTCTTACACGGACAAGGTTAGGTTATGCAAATTACCTCATTTGCTGCTGAAAGCTATGCAAATGACATAAATTTGCGATCCAGGAAACCCTAACCTGTCCGAGTAAGAGTAGTGTTATTTGCAGAAATGTACTCCGTTGTCAACTGAGTACCGTTCTGCAAATAGCAAAACGGAGCCATGACAGCTCAAAATAAAGGATGCATCCAATTGAGGAAGCATGCCAATGGCCAAATATATGGCCATTGGCAATTCTTCCCGTTGCAAAATAAAAAAAATATATATTTTTTTTTACCTCGATCTCCGAAGTTTAAGCATAGTGCAGTGCCGCGCAAAAGTGCTGCACTCTAAAAACCATGAAAAAAAAATAAAAGCCACAAATAGGGATTTTATTCAAAATATTCACCTGCCATGCAAGTGAATGGCAGGCTGAAGACAACATGGCTACTGAGTAGAGGTTGCTAAGGGGGGAAGCTCAGTCTAAGAGATGTAACCAAGCATTAGTAGGCAATCCTATGCAAATGAGGGTAAGGATAGTGAATCCCAATTTTACATGGCATATGAGCAAAGTCCGTGGAGTGTAAGAGTAGGATAAGGGGAGTATCAGAGTAGAAGATAGGTGACATCATGAGGGGAGTATGTATGAAAGAATGTAAGCTCATTGGAGCAGAGTGGCATGTGTTTGCTGTCAGTTACTCATCACTGGAAGAGGCGTGTCAACAGGTATCCTAGCTAAAGCCAAGAAATTGAAGGTGTATGCCGTGGATAACACTAAAGTTTCTTGTAGAAGTGCCTGCAACGTGTTTGTGCAGGTGCGCACCTGTAAATCCGAGTAAGATTGTGTGCGTGCGTGTGCGCCTGTGTGCACATGTTTAAGCCGGAGTAAGCATGTGTAAGGTTGTTGAAATCTGTGTAAGCGCATTTGCTCTTGTGTGTGCATGTTCAAGCAGGAGTCAGCAAGTGTTAGGCCGTGTAAGCATGTGTGCTCGCATGTGCGCTCGTGTGCGTGTGTTTGCACTTTTTTGTGCGGCGCTGCCCCCTGTGGAAACAGAAAGGGAAAAGGAAGCACAACAAATAGTAGGAAGTTAACCAAGGAGAACTAGCAGAGCTAGCAGGTGGAAACAATCAGAATCAGGCAATTACACAGGCAGTACACTAGCCCAGCCCAGCTCTTAAAACTGCAAACAACTTTCCACCATGTTTTCTTCAGAGACACTGCAACACTGCAGTAAACTAAGAGAAGTGCAAACTTAAAAAGCTTTACTGAGACAAAGAAATGTTAGGGGCTGCCATTGCTGTTATAAGGCGACATATGCAACATGCTGAGGGTGGTGACAATGCAAATGCTGCTGAGCAACCCACAGTGACTAGACGGAGAAGAGTGTACAGGCCCAGGGTAACCTACCAGGGGCTACATGAGCTGGAGATAGTGGAGCGCTATAGAGTGGACAGAGACCTCATGCAGCAAATTGTTGAGCTGTGCAGGCCACGCCTCACACAGAACCAAGAGAGGGGAACCCATCCCAGTGGAAACCAAGGTATGTGTTGGCCTAAGAATACTAGCAACAGGTACCTTCCAGAGACCAACTGGTGATATGATGGGGATTTCACTGGCATCAGCATCCAGGTAGTGCACCAGTTCCTGAATGCCATGTCAGCACATGTCGGTGATCATGTATATTTCCGCAATTCCCGTGAGGTATTGGCCAGCAATATGCGTCTTTTACAGCAAATAGCAGGATACCCTGAGGTAGTGGGTGCAATAGACTACACGCACATATGCATGAAAGCACCAGCTGGTGAGCAGGGTAGGGCCTACTTTAACCACAAGGGCTTCCCCTCCATCAACTGCCATTTCGTGTGTGATGCCCAGGGCATAATACTGAATGTGTGTGCTGGCTGCCCTGGAAGCTACCATGATTCCCATATCTGGCATCTGACACAGCTGTACCAGACATTTGCCAATGGGGACATCCCTCATGGTCACTCAGTGGGGGATGCTGGATATGCACTGGAGCTGTGGCTGATGACACCCATCAGAAATGCACACACACCTGAACAGGAATGCCATAATGAGGCACACGCACAAACACGAAATGTAATCGAGCACATGTTTGGGCTGCTCAAGTCACGGTTCCGGTGCCTGGACACATCTGGTGGAGCCTTACAGTACTCACCAACTACATGTACCCAAATTGTCATGGTATATGCTATGCTACATAATATGATCTGCGAAAACAGCTGCAGCAGAAGCAGCATAGGGCCATGCCAAACAGCCCCCCACCATTGCCAAGGCCATCACAGGCAGAGCGTGACTTGGAGGAGGAACAATCTGAGCCTGCCCCAGTAGTAGAAGGAGGCGTGCCCAGTATGCTTTGGCCTTGGCAAAGAGGCAACGCATAGCACATACACTGGCTCAGTAGGAACCCTGGAAATGATACCTCTCTCTGACTCGCACATATAGTAAAAGGGATGCCTAACTTGACACTACCTGTTTTCAAACATGTATAGAGAGTGTACTATGTGCATTCGACATACGCAGCCCTGCAGCACCACCTGAGGCATGATTGCCATGTTTTAAGCAATATGAGGCAGTGCTAAACAGCTTTTACCACTATTTAGTATATGTAAACAAAACTGCGCACACTAACTAGCACATCTTTGGGCAATGTTGAGCAATACTGGGCAACGTTCAGCAATGTTGGTTAACATTGAGCAATGTTGGGCAAGTTCGGTCAAAGTTGGGCATAGTTGAGCAAAAGCAGGTAAACATGCTCATATTTGCTTTACTGGTCCTTAAGCAGTCTGGTCTGCCCAGTATGAAAATATAAAGCAGTGATTGTCCTTGAACCCAGGATACTGTGCACTATAGTCACAGTACTGAACCACTAAACCATGACAGTATTTCACTGGTCAGCCTGTATGAAGAAATGTTGATAAGTCTATGCAAAGTGTCTCATGGAAACCATGCAGGCACAGCATAATCTCTGTAGAGTTATGACACAAAGGTGAGCCCTGCAGTAAAAATACAACTTGATTTTCAACACACATATAGTATAAATGTTAATATTGGGTGTGTTCGCACACGTCAACAAATGTAGTGGACTTCAGACAACAACATACTGAAAAGTCACACTGGGCATGCTCACACACTTGAATAAATGAGGCAAATGTCAGGCAACAACATACTGAAAGGCCAGACTGGGCATGCTCACACACTTAGGCCATGTCTGAGTACAGCAGTGGGCCACACATATCTGGCAGTTGCATGTGTTAACCCAGGAACCTCTCACTATTCACCAATCCTGCCTTGTGCATACAGTTACATGACAACAGACACATATATAATATATTGGAGCCCTGTCATAATCAAATATGTACTACAGATACTTAGGTTGTTCACAGAAAGTGGAAAAGCAAATAAGATAAAAACCCTGCAATCAGTATCATCAATAAACAATGTGCACTCCAAACATTATCCAATCCAGGTTATGGAAAGATTATCTGCGAAGGAGTCCATACAGAACCATGACACTTCCTTCAGCTATGTCATAAATACAATGTACACTCATATATGTCCTGAGTCAGGGCCATCTGTAAATGACTGACAATACCAACATCCTGTCAGACAGGCCCATACATACATACCCACCTCCCACTGACAAAAGGCCCTATCATCATACCAGGAGATATCACATGTAGAATGGGTAAACAGCTCCTTCCAAAGCTGAAAACATGGCATCAATTGGATTACATTGTTTCCATATATGTGTCATAAGTGAACTGCAGAACAAACAGACCCTGCATCTGAACAGTCTGTTGAGCCTCACCCTCTCTACAGGATATGAAACTGCTGAATGGATTACAACAACATATGGCACACTCCACAAGTGTTGGTGCACAGCAGACCATGGGAACTATAGTCTTATAAGCCTATGAAGTCTGATCTGCAAGGCCGTGGAGTCCATCATGATTGAAGTCATAAACAGAGCTATTGGAAGCCTACAAACACACAACACTACCAACTTTGGTTTGGTCATGGGCAGATCATGGTTCCCAAACCTGCTAGACTGTTTGCAAGGCAGCCACCCAGGACATACATCAATGAAATGAGCTACACATGTCCCACACAGACTTTGAATAGCCCTTTTCCAACATCCCAGACACATGTCGTATCCACAAAATCAACAACCTGTGCATAAATATGTATTGTCATCTGATGGATTGGCAACTGGGCCACAGATAGATCACACAAGGTAAGAATTGTGGAGTCCTGTTCAAGCTGGTAACACCTGCTGTCCCCCATGGCTCAGTCTTGGGATTGCATAAAACAAAGTGCACACACATTACCATGTCTAGACTGATGATGTCAGCATCCTACAAATATAGCAGGAGAAATGAAAACACCCAGTAAAGCATATAGCGTGTCATGTTAATGTGTATCTCTCCAGTATCATAACATAGTTAGGTAGGGGTTTGAATCCTGCAATTGCTGAGTGTGTGTGGGAGGCGGGGTGTATGTTTCTGTGTGATTTCCTTTGAGAGGAGTGCCCTTTTTGGAGACTAGGAAAACACCTTAAAAGTGGTATATTCCTCTTTGGCAAGTCTGATGATGTCAGCATTCTACAAATATAGCAATGGGGGTGTGTATGTTTCTGTGTGATTTCCTTTGAGAGGAGTGCCCTTTTTGGAGACTAGGAAAACACCTTAAAAGTGGTATATTCCTCTTTGGCAAGTCTGATGATGTCAGCATCCTACAAATATAGCAGTGGAAATGAAAACGCCCAGTAAAGCATATAGGGCATCGTGTTAATGCGTATCTTTCTAGTATCATAACATAGTTAGGTAGGAGTTTGAATCCTGCAATTGCTGTGTGTGTGGGGGGTATGTTTCTGTGTGATTTCCCTTGAGAGGAGTGCCCTTTTTGGAGACTAGGAAAACACCTTAAAAGTGGTATATTCCTCTTTGGCAAGTCTGATGATGTCAGCATCCTACAAATATAGCAGTGGAAATGAAAACGCCCAGTAAAGCATATAGGGCGTCGTGTTAATGCGTATCTTTCTAGTATCATAACATAGTTAGGTAGGAGGTTGAATCCTGCAATTGCGGTGTGTGTGTGGGGGGGTATGTTTCTGTGTGATTTCCCTTGAGAGGAGTGCCCTTTTTGGAGACTAGGAAAACACCTTAAAAGTGGTATAGGTTCATAGGTTCATAGGCTTATACTAGGCTATCTGCCCTAAGGCATTTATAAGCCTAGCCCAAATTTTTGTGGCTTACGCCACCCCTTATATGTAAAAATACTGTGCCCATTAGTTTGTTGTGCCTCTGTCCAGAAGTGACACATTGATGATTCCCGGGATAAACCTACGATCTCCCATCCACAGGTCAAGATTTCTCTTGAACAGAGCCAGCGAGGTGCTCTGCCTCACATGGACCGGGATTTTATTCCACAGCATAGGGAGTCTCTGAGTGATAAATCTATCCCTCCAGCATGTTCTATTTATATCCGTGCTAAGGTTTAAGTCGCTTGCTCTAGTGGTTTTGGTGGATTTGGATTTTCTGAGGTGGAGCATGTCCATTAATTCTGGGTTGGACATGGCCTTGTATGTCAGGCACATGTCACCTCTGAGCAGACGGTATGCAACTGAATAGAGCTGGAGTTTCTTCAATCTGGCAGCATATGACAGATTTTGGAGTCCCTTTATCCTTTTGGTGAGGAACTTTTGGGGTCTCTCCAATTGCTGCAGATGTCGGGTGCGATACATCCCAAATGGGGCATTGTACTTGATCATTGGTCTGATAAGTGAAGAGTACAGGGGAACAATGACCTCACTAGATCTGGATGGGAATCCCTTCATGATCAGGTGGGCAATGTAGAAGGTCTTTCTAACCACTTTAGCAACGTGAGTGTCAAAAGAAAGGCCACTGTCAACCTGGGTCACCAGGTCCCTGATAACCTCTTCTGTGCTTAGTGGATTGCCACCTATATGGTAGCTTGGGGTTACCTTGTTTTTTCCGAAGGGTATGACTATACATTTTTTGGCGTTTAACTTCAGGCCATGGCTCTGGCACCAGCTATCTGTTTCCGTGAGTCCCTTCTGAAGGATATCCATGTCCGATGCACTTTCCACTATGGCACCCAGTTTGCAGTCGTCTGCAAACTTTGTCAGCCAAAGTCCTCCCATGTTGGCCTGTACTTCTGAGAAGTAGATGCCGAACAATAGGGGTCCAAGGACCGAGCCCTGTGGGACACCGCTTGTGACCGGCTTGGAGTCTGACATAGCGCCAGCAACTGTAACCCTGTGGGTTCTGTCCTTAAGCCAGTTTGCAACCCATCTTGTGACATATGGGTTTACATTTAAGCTGGTAAGTTTTTCTACAATACCTGAGTGGGGTATTGTGTCGAAGGCCTTTGCAAGGTCAAGGTAGGCTGTATGGACTGCCTTTCCCTCATCAATGGCCTTGGTGACTGTTTCGAAGAAGTCAACCAAGTTCAAAAGGCATGATCTGTCCTTGACGAAGCCAAACTGGGTCGGGTCCAATGTCTGCAAGTCCCCTATATCTTTGTTTATGAGCTCCAATATGATCCTCTCCATAGCTTTGCAGACTAGACTTGTTAAGCTTATGGGGTGGTAATTACCAGGGTCCGTAGAGGCACCGCCTTTGTGGAGTGGGACCACAGTTGCCGTACGCCACTCCTTGGGCACGTATCCTGTGGTAAGGCTGAGATTAAACAGCTGCCTTATGTGCAGGTTTAATTCCTCATTTAGCTCGTGTAGCACACAGCCGGGGACACCATCCGGTCCCATTGATGCTGTGTTTTTAGCTTTAGAGAGAGCAGCTTTCACCTGCGCATTTGAGATGTCCGGGAGGCTACACTCTGCTGGGATAGTTATCTCTCCTTTAGGGGGGGAGAGAGGGGTGAAGTTTGCACTGAACCTGTCTGCCAGTATGTTGGCAATGTCTGTGGGTTCAGTGATTTTTGTATCATTTTGGACTAATTCTGAGCATATCTGGGAGTTTCCACCCAGGTTCCTAACATAGCTGAAAAAGGCCTTATGATTGTCCTTTGAATCCATGGCAATTTTTCTCTCAAAATTGGCCTTAGCTCATTCACTCCGGAGCAGCTCAGGAAAAGCTGCCTGCTTAATTCCACCATAGAAACAACAGTGCAGCCTGAGCTCATTTTCAGAAAATCCATTTGTAATACCATACAGAAAACAAATGTTCATAACTCTTTAACTATAAGAGCTAGACTAAAAATGTAAACACGAAAGTTCTTCAGCAGACACTGACCTTTCCAACAGTGTAAATGTTGATAGTGTATATCAAAGTCATTATTAAATATTTGACAAGGAATGCTGATATTGTGCATATTTTTTTACCTTTTTGGAAAAACAAAGCATAATATCTTGGTCAATGTACCATGCAGACCCATACAATTTGAATGTAATTTGTTAGTATGAATGTCAGCTTTAAAATGATACCTTAACCATTACTGCGTGATGTTCCTTTCTTGAGATATTCACAGAAATATGTAAAGCCAAATGTTACCCCCGAACGTAGGATATCACACCAGCAGAGCACCAACAGTTTTTTTGAAAGAGCCTTCACTGAATCAAACACCAAAACTTTCTCAAAAAAAAATCACCACGCTAACATTAGCAATGTGGAGCAACAAATCCTTTAATCACAGTGGCGCTTTCGCCATGTGGCTTCTTCAGACTGTATAACAATGATAAAATTCAAACAGCTGTCTTTATAACATAACCCACCCTCCCATTGGTTAAAAAAGTCATTACACAGAGGCAATTAACTAGAAGTAAAAACAGTCCATCTCGTGCAGAATGCATTCTAAACAATGCGAACCATTAACCAATGGGAGGGTGGGTTATGTTATGGATTATTCACAGAAATATGATATATATATTATTTTTCATAACTGATAAACAAAGCATAATATCTCATCACCTGTCACAGACAGAGCCTACATATCAGTGTAAAAGTTGTGCAGCTGAATGTCAGCTTCAAAACGATGCATCATTTGTGTGATCACCATGCTCCCTTGCAAAAATATGGGCATATTAATGAAAAGTATTGTAAATGTCTAATTTTCATAATCGTACAAGACTAAACAAACTGTGTTATCTGCACATGTGTAGAGTACACAGACACAGTTCTTTTACCATGTTGTAAGGAGTAACACTATCTTCAAAATGAGGTATTACTTGGCACACTGACATGCTCCCTTGTAAAGTTATTTCCCAAAATATGAAAAAAATCATAATTTTCATAACCTAATTCCAAACAAACTTTGATATCTGCACATGTGTCCAACATACAGGTACAATTCTTTTACCATGTTGGAACCAGCAATACTGTCTTCAAAATGAGGTACTACTTGGCATATTCAGATGCTCCCTTGCAAAGTTATCTACCAAAATATGAAAAAATCATAATTTCCATAACCTAAGTCCGAAACAAACTTTGATATCTGCACATGAGTACAACATACAGGCACTATTCTTTTCCCATGTTAGAACTATCAATACTGTTTTCAAAATGAGGTATTACTTAGCACAGTCAGATGTTCCCTTGCAAAGTTATTTACCAAAAATATGAAAAAAAAATCATAATTTCCATAACCTAAGTCCGAAACAAACTTTGATATCTGCACATGAGTACAACATACAGGCCCAATTATTTTACATGTTGGAACTATCAATACTATACATATACACATACAATACATATCTGATTGTACATGCTAGCACTCTCCTAAAACAGTTGTTCTTTCTCAGCATCTTCACCAGCTTCTTACCACAGTCATTTGCCAAACTCATAAAAATATATTTTACACAACACATTTCATAACAGAGTTTTACTTACCATACTGGTCCCTACCTGGTCATGGGTGTTTTCCATTCTTCTCACAAGCTGCATATTGCCAATACCAAAATATGAAAAATTCATAAATTTCCATAACCTAAGTCCTAACAAAACTGATATATGTACATGTGTACAGCATTCAGAAGCAGTTGTTTTACCATGTAGACACATGATTGTGAATATACACATTCGTGGTGTAGCCAACATACTGCTGAATGGGTACATGTAAAAGAGAAAAAGCAATGTTAGGACCGCCACTACACTAATGAACCCAGGACAGGCATGGGACTTCAGTGGCAGGCAAGGTCATCTGATCTGTCTGATAGCTGTGCTGGCTACCCACTCAGACAGCTGATACAACTGCAGTCTCATGACCTCCTTCAGTGTCAGCAGTCTGCCTTACCTTTGCCCTTTCTCTTTACATGTGTCCATTCAGCACTGGTCCCAAGGGATCAAGTTCTGTATTACTAAGCCCTTTCTGTCATCGAAACTCAACACATGCCTGATAAAAGCAGAATAAAAAAAGAAGAATTGCAGGATGGTTACTGACATATTAGATTGTACGTGCTAGCACTCTCCTGAAACAGTTGTTCTTTCTCAGCATCTTCACCAGCTCCTTACCACAGTTATTTGCCAAACTCATACAAATATATTTTACACAACATATTTCATAATCGAGTTTTACTTACCATACTGGTCCCTACTTGTTCATGGCTGTTTTCCATTCTTCTCACAAGCTGCATATTACCAATCCTGCATAGCTCTCCTCATGCCATTGTGGAGGTCAGTCAAGAACAAGGCAATGTCCTCCTCAGTTAGGTGAATGCCATCCCTTCTGAACAGGTCAACATCTTCTGCGGTGATGCTGCCATGACAGATTGTAAATCCACCGACCCTGTGCATCAAGTCATGTATGAACCCATTCTGTAAACATCTGGCCTTGTGCGATGCCCGTTGACTGTTTGCTGTTTTCCACATCTGTCGAGGAATTATGTCAGACCACACAAAATGACAACATTGCCACCATGACTGCAGGTGTTCAAAAATTGCTCCGATTTGAAATCGTAGCCTTCCGAGTGGTTGACTGATGACATCATTCCCTCCAATGTGCAGCACAAGGATGTTGGGCTCAGGGTAGATGGAACACTTCTCTTCCAACAACTGCAGTACTTCTCTCCAATGCATACCTCTTCTTGTAATCCAGTATACCTTCACAGTGGATGTGGGGAAGCTCAAGTTATACTGCTTTTAAGTTATGGAGGCATGACTGGCAGCCCAGTGAATGTAGGAATGGCCACATACCCACACTCTCACTTGTCGTTCTCCTGCTAGTGAAGCCATGTCAGTGTCAGAAGGTATATGAACCTGCACAGGAAAGACATTGCAAACAGATTACTACTGATGTTTGACAGATCTATTGGAAGAGTATGTATATATGTATATCATAATGCATTACCTGGTTAGACCATCCAGATCTTCACTCCTATCCACAGGGGCATTATTCTTTTCATAAGGTACATAAGTAGTGATGACGCTGCAGAGGTACATACCTATCACCCGTGAAAACACAAAATTACACACAAAGACTGACAAGAGGGCACAGAAAGAGCACATGTAAAGATAAAAAGCAGGGTAAGGACAGCCACTCCACTAATATGCCTAGGACAGGCACGGGACTTCAGGCCGTGGGCATCTGAAATGTCCCATACCTGTGCTGGCTACCCACTCAGACTGCTGGTAGCAGCAATGACTCCTGATTACATGCAATGCCAGCACTCTGCCTTTTCCATTTACATGTGTCCTTTCGGCGATGGTCATAAGGACTCAAAGGGTGGAGCTAATGTAAAGGGTCTTGCCCTGACCTACATACATTTACTACACCTGAAGGGAGGGAGACTGAGTGGAGAGCTCAACCAAGACAACATGTGAAAAGACTAAGACTGCCCCAGGCTTTGTCTTTTTGCATGTGTCCTTTCCCGGAGGGAAACATTGCATCACAGTGGCAGCCCTGAGGCCAAGCTTACCTAGGACAGCAGCACTATGGGACTGAGATGAAGAGTCTCCAAGTTCCCAACTACAATCCAGGTCAATCACAATATCTATGGATGGCTGGGTATGCCCCCCCGTGATGCACCCACCAACACAAGAGCAGTTGGCACAGATCTCTGAATAGGAACCTTCCTGGCCTTGGTGCCTAAGAGCTTGGCTGGTAACTGACAAGGGGGAACAGAAAGGGCACATGGAAATCCCCTCTAAATGAGCTAGAGACAATGTATGCACAGAAAGGGCACATGTAAATCCCCTGTAAAGGAACTACAGACAATGTATGCAGCAGATGCATCACCTGATCTCCCAAGAGAGGCCACTGTCATACTGCTTTCATGTGTAAATGCATATATGTGCAAGTACATTATGTACATACATATATATTGATATACACACATATATGCACAGACATTATATATATATATATATATATATATATATATATATATATATATATATATATGAAAAAAACATCAGGGGTTTTGGAGGATAGCTAGTTGATGAAGAATGAGGGGGTGACTTGCAATGGCAACAAGCAGAGAAAAAACACAATCTGGCTTGTGCATTCGTCAAAGTGATAACGACTTCTACTTATGTGAATAACAGTTACAACAGCTGAGACTTTTACCAGAAAAGTGATAATGACTCACTGCTATAGTGTAACTGCACTTATTGCTAATGTGATAATGACCCTCCTTTCAGTACTGCAAAGTTATGCATGCTCAAAGGTGATAATTGCTGCACATAACATGTTGACTAGGCATTCATCACCTTGTGCAGCTGTTGTGTAACACAGACTCATTGTCAGTAAGGAGAACACCTGAGTAATTCAGTAAAATAGTATAACACTTACATATTTCTGAACCCTTCCTCCCACCTAAATTCCACACATGACTGACAATAGCAGGAAAAATGCACAACAAAAAATTTAGTAGCTCCATGCTGGCAGTAGTCAACACTCACTCATGCAAGTACTAATCACAAATAGCATAATACAAGCAGAAATGATTTCTTGTCTGCTTATTTTACATTATACTATTAATTAGTCAATGGTGATTATCTGATGTCTTATATGCTGGCATATTACACTATAATTACATCTATGTGCTGTATTATAAGAAATGTAACCATATGTAATTTTCAGACTTAATTTCTCAGTTTCCCCAGTAACCAATCCAGTTGTTTGCATTGTGTATGCACAAGCAGCAAAATGGCACAATACACTATTTTGCCCAGCGGTCACTTCAGCAGTCAGACCATGTATGCACAAGCACTTCCCTGATACACAATGAATTATTTCCCCAAGCAACATCCTCATTACTATGTCCAGGTATGCATGCACCTAAATGAAATGCTCCCCCCAAACAACCCTTTAGTAACATTTCCTAGTACGTGCAACCACCAGCATGAACACTTCACCCAAGCAACCCCGTCAGTAGAATGTTGAGGTATGCACAATCACCAAACACTTACCCAAACGAAACGTGTGTAACATTTCCTAGTATGTACAACCACCAAAATGAAGCAATAAATAAAAATGGCAATTAAAATGACAGTTGCCCGAGTTACAAGATGTGCTGAAGGACAGGAATCTGTTTTATGGGATCATGATACAGTGAAAAATCAGGAAATTTGCCCTTTCCTCTCTGTAGTGCGATCTCGGAGTTAGAATAGGGTCTATATTAAATCACCAAATGCTTAAAAAGCGAACAGTATTTATTCGACCCCTATGTAAGCGAAAGCGAGACTCTTTTTGAAGGGAATTGTATGAGATGTCAAGGGTAGATAATGGAGATAAGGACTAAAGGGCAGAGGTCACTGCAGCTACAGATGTGTGGTTCACAGCTGTTTGTCTTGCCATTAATTATAAAGCATCATCCTTTCTGCCTATCAGTAGCAATCCTGAATGGAAGGAGTTTGGATGTTTTTAGACATGCTAGTGTGTGGTGCACAGTTCCATCTGTACAATTATAAGAATTAAACTATCCAATTCTTTCTACCTAGTAGGCCAAATTAACTCTTACTGTATAATACACTGCCAAACTGATTACATTTAACCTAAAACCGCAATCTTCACATATTTTACTGCCGAAACTTAAAACATATTCTAGCCATAAATTATTGTAGTTGTAACTAAAACTTCTCATTTATCTCTTCCAGCTAATGGGGGAAAAAAAACTAAGTTTCAGCAAATTCATATTGCCTAACTGCTGTAGTTACAGTTTTTAACAGAAACCAACACATTTATACATAACAGCAGACCAATTCTCCACACATCAGCTCTCACCATCCTACTAGTTAGTGCAGTCTAGTTTATAAAATACATCCATTCCTTCAACTTACCCCCAACTACTAGTTCCATAAAAATGACCATGCTGCATTCTCCAGTTTAAATGTAGTTATGGTGGCAGTTCAAGTGAGCAGTGTCGATCTAACACCACCACTCCACGCAGAAATTAGCTATAGGCTCATTCAAGTTTAACTTTGGGAGAAAAAAATGCACAAAACTGCATCATAAGTTAGTCTATATATACAAAACAATAAACTTATCAAGTGATTTTAGGCAAAAAAGCCTAACATAATAAAGTGCTCAGTACTACCCACACTACACAACTGCTCTCTAGACCATCAAAAGGATATCAAATTGCACATCAAATCACATTCTTGTGCTGCAGTTTTCACTGCAAGTCTCCCAGAATAATATAGCCTCACATTTTTCAGTTGTTCATACAAGAATAAAAAAGTAACAGGCAGCTGTAAACATACAGATGCTTACTACTGGCTGATGGCAAGCACACACCACTGCAACCTCCTAAAGAGCCTCAAATGGCTTTCAGTTCCAAGCAGGGTCAACCCTATCATCCTTTGCTTAACTTCTTTACTATTCAAAATAATAAAACTGAGTTATTACCCACCACTAAGAGTTAGGCTTCATTAAAAAAATAAATAAATAATAATATGCTCTCAAAAATAGTCAAAGGAACCTCCTCAAGCTAGCCCAGCTTCATTTCAGAAAGCCTACAGAAGACAAATGCCTTTTCAATAATAAGGCACACCATACACTACCTTACAGTACCACCTCCCAAATGAAAGGAAAAGACAGCAAACCATGGAAACCTTATAAGACTGACAGAAAGAAGCCACATGCTTTTGGGACAGACAGTTGAGCAAGGAAACCACATACACCAACATAATAGTACATTTCCTTCCGAGATCTACATATAAATTGAAATGTATATTTTTAATGTATTAATTGTATATTTTGTGTTATATTGCACTTTTACTTTCGGACATATTTACAATTTACATAGTCTTGATGACACTTGCACAGGTGCCTGGACACGCACATATTTTCCCAACATTTAAAATTTCCTTTTTTCATTCATTGCCTCTTATATAATAATCTCTTCCCCACAACTATGTACAATGTTTGGTTTTCATGCTTAGTGTACTGCTTTACTTCCTTCATGCCTACCATCATTCTACTTGCCTTTTTTTCTTCCAATGTAATTATCTCTTTCATTCCCTACTCTCGATTAGCACAGATAACTTGTCCCTGTTTTGTACTTTTATCTCTCGACCCTTGTGGAGTCAACCTGGATTCCTCCATCTACTTCCATTTCTTTGCATGTTTCTTCCTCCCTTTCTCCCTAGTTGCCTTTCCCTCCTCTTCAATGTAATCTTTAGTCTTTCTACATCTTGTCCTGTTGGGGACTCTCGTTTCTTCCATCTTCTTGTAATTGCCTTCTTGCCTACTTTCATAATTAACCCTATAAACTCTGTCTTTCTTTGGAACATTTACTTCACATCCTAATATAAACAATTTTTGGGTGACTTCCCCTATCTCTGGCCATCTTCCTTGTACTACCACTTCCAACTCCTCCTTAAAATCTTACAAAGCCCTACAGCTTCAAATTATGTAAATCCATGTACCCCTTTCTTCCCCATATCTCCAACAGGAGTCATCTACTCCTACATGTATTTTGGCTAACTGTGTTGGGGTAAAAAGATATTTATGGAGACATTTCCATACAAAGATTTTGAATCTTCAGGCTTTAGTAACATACACACTGATAGCCATATGTCTTCCGACTTTTTCTTTGATTGGGGTACCTACTTCCGATACCCACTACCTTTTTTCTTTCTTAGTCCCTTCTGAGCCATTTCTTTGCTATTGTCAAAAGCTCTATAGTCCTCCTCCCCTCCATTCTCCATATCTCAGTATCTTGTATTATTTTGTATTATTCCTTTTTCCCTTTACATATCAACCCATTTATATTTGCCTCCCCCCCCAATATTCCCATCAAATGTCTCTTACAGTTGGTACTCCTCTTTTACTTCCTTCTAAGATTTCAGCTTACCTAAGTTTATTAACTGTGTCTAATATTTTACTTTATCCCATTTTCTGTGCCATCTCTATAATACATTTTTTGTGTGGCATCCATGTTTAAACCCCATTGGTATAATTCTGTTTCTCCACTTTTTTCCCCCATTTGGGGTCCCACCAATTCCTACTAAACATTCTCTGCACTTCTTTTGTCCATGCTAGTTGTAATTCTTTTTTTTCCCTAGTACCTCTAATAAAGCTTTTACGATGTCTTCCATTTTTCCTCCAGCTTTCTTCCCTGTCTCTTATTTTTTTTCCAGTCAGCACTACAGCTATCAGTTTAATAACGTTAATAGCATTTGATATTAACATTCCTGCAGGTTAGTCTAAGTCTGGGACTCCTAATCTTCCTTTTTCTTCTAGTTCTATAACTTTTGGCCAGGCTAGTAAAGGTCTTTTTTCATACCAAAAGAAACTCTCTGCACATTTGTTTAATTCTTTTAATAGCTCTGGACTTGGCAATGCCCATTTACCTACCCTGCATCTAAAAACTGACAGTACAATGAACATCTTAAATACTTAAACTATTTGGTCGATATCAAATTTTTATGCTTTCCATTTTTGCAGCTTTCTCTCACTGTTGAATAAATATCACATATAGTTTTTAGGGACTCTTCACATGTGCTTTTTTATCCAAATTCCCACATGTTTTATCTAATCGTCCCTGATCCTATTTCTCTTTCTCGCCTCCTATTCTTTCCTTTACCATAACCACCTGCAAGAATGAGATAATGCCATTAGACACACAAAGTTCAATGTAACAGTGGTAATACAAATAATGATGCAAGCAGGTTCTTCATTTAAAATTTTTAAACAGTGCTGTCAATGTCAAATGATTAGGACTGTTTTACTTAATTTTAGATTGTAAGACCAAGTTAGTATGTGCCAGGAAGATGGGTTCTCCACTGGGTACACTGTGTTTATTTACTTTTAAGGGTTCTTTTCCAATAACGGGACAAAAGTCATGCCGCCACGTAATTCACTATATGCTGACTTTTCCATCTATAATTTTCTCTATACCTTCCGTTAATGGAAAAGTACCCTTTTAAGTTAAAGATCCGGATGTTATACCAGCATCAAAGGTCCAATATCTCCTTTACAGACACTCGCACAAAAACTCTTGAGTTATACTCCTTTTCTCTCTAAAATAATTACTTGTCAGTCTGTTTTATCTTCTCCAGAAAAAAAAAATTGCTGTTTCTAACTGAACGATTCAAGTAATGCATTAACTGCACAGTTAAATTGGAAAACAATACATGCACTTGCCCCATGTGTTTCCTTCACTGTATTTTAGAACATGGAGCATTCTATACACTATTAGAGCATTCACACAAAAATACAAATCAGTGTAAGTTTCTATATGTATGTGCACAAACAAATATGTGCTTTTAATTGTATGCAGATGTGTATGTGAACTATACTGCACTAGGTGCACTTTTAAAGCATTTATCAACAAGCGTTTCAATTACACATTCAGAGCGATCTGTGTTGTAAGCCATGCAAAACCCAGAAACGTAAACAGAGAAACAGAAAGGCAGCCCACGTGTGCAAACTCTCTACAGGATCAACGCGCTGATTGAGCAACTGAAGAACGCATATGTAAAAGGGGGTTTTGAACACTGAACAGAATGGTGACCTTTCTGAGGAACAGTCTAATGTACAAACCTGAACAACACTTTACAAAAAAAGCACTCAAAATAGGATCTGCCTACTGCCTCATCAAAACACATTGTAGAGGATTCGTAAATCGTAATACAGCCATGCATTCAATCTTACATCTGCGGTCGAGCCATTATTCTTCTAAGTAATTAACCTTATGTTCTGTTTGATTAGAATTCTGCTAAGTTAACAATCAACGGAAATGGGTAATAATTTGAATTTTGGCTATCTCTCTAATTTCTCCAGCTCTGTTTTTTTGGAGTATGCATTTTTTTTACTGTCCCTTACGCACGCGTAGCTTTGCTGTTAGGAAGTGGAAATGCAGCTATGTACCATGTAGAAAAAGAAGACTCTAAGTCTCATTGATCTTCCAATTTGCTTTTGTTTACGTATTCCTTTTTTTCTTATAAAATGGATGAATAAAATAAACCGAAACAACAGCAGTTAATAGTCATCCAAACTAATAGGGCGGGATAGATGGGGGTCCAAGACTGAGATTGCGTGAATCCGATTGGTTGCCACCACTAGCTTTAAGAAAAGCTTCAAATGACAATTTCTTTTAAAAGTTTAATGTAACTAACATGTAATACACACTGAATCGTAAGTGTATCATGAGAATAATTATGATTTCAGTGTGTATTACCCTTAACACACTTATAAATGTACATAAAAGTTTCTCACGCCACTGGAAGGCACTCGGGGGTAATAGACTGAAATTCCTATTGTCTCATAGCGTGCTCGGAGTTAAGCTCAGAGGCGCCATGAGACGGTAGTCGGGGTTAATGAGTTAGTTGATTTTATGAGTGCTCGTATTTTTTTACTAATAATGATCAGGGGTGACTTCCCTTTTATGGATTTTGTTCTATAATGTAATAGCTTTCTCCTCTTATTGTAAAGTTTGTTAATGGCTGGGGTCCACCAGACTGGACGTTTGCCCTTTGTGGAAAGAGTCTTGGTTTTATTTGGGATTGCCTGATCCATACAGTCCTGGAGGTGTTCATAGAAGGCATTTGTAAGGGCTTCCGCAGCTTGGGTTGTGGTTTCCACTGGCTCAGGGGCCTTGAAGGATACCACACCAGTCTTGAGTAGTGTGAAGTTTGCTTTAGAGAAGTTCTTCACTGTGGTCTTTTTGTTTGGGGTGGGGCGGGATGTGGATTTCCAGTGAGATTAGTTTATGATCAGATCTCACCAATGAGGGATATACTTCGTGTGGAGCATTTTGTCCCCATGTTTGTGATAATGAGATCTAGTATATTTTCTCCTCTCATGGGAACAGTGACTAGCTGTTCCATGGCGTTTGAATTTATGAACTTCAGGAACCGTTGGGCTAGAAAGTTAGGGCTTGAGTAATGTTCCCAGTCTATATTCGGGTAGTTGAAGTCACCCAATATGATGGTGTTTGGAGATACATTTATACCCTCCAGTGTCTTCAGGAAGGCTTTGTGGGGTTCCTGAGTTTGAGAGGGTGGCCTGTAGCATGCTACAATTTGTAGAGCAGTTTTGCCTATGGTTAGTTGCACCTGGATGGTTTCCAAAGCTATGCGTTGCCACCAACCTGGAGGTGTGGGTATCCTTTATGAATATGGATACACCCTCCTTTTGTGGTGTGGTCCGGGTTTTGGGGCGGAACGCATGATATGAGGTAAAACCTAATAGTGCCGGGGTGCTCTCAGGAGCCCTGAACCAGGTTTCAGTTACAGCACAGACATCGATGCTCTCCATATTGAGAAGGGCCTCGAGTGCGTGCATTTTGAGATTTCGACTTCTGGCATTGAGCAGCATTACCCTCAGTTTCTTCCCATTTTTGTTTTCTAGGGTGGTAGGTTTAGAATTTGAGCCTTGCCTAAAAAAGGCACTATGGGGGTGGCAAGAGCCTTAGCCAATATCCGGAATCCCAGGGGTAACAGGTGCAAGCCGTCCCTTGCGAAGCAGCGTGGCTTGTCAAGCATGTCATCCCAGGCAGATAGACACTGGATCCCCTTTGAATGACACCAGACATTAAGCCAATTGTTAAAGCTGATCATCTTGTCTCTATATTGTGGCATCATTCTTGGTGAAGGAAGGATACTGCTCAGGGTCAGGTCATACCTGCCTGGGCTACATAATCAGAGAGCTCCACTATGACTCTTTTCATGTAGTCCAGGGAGGTACGTCTCAGGTCGTTCACACCAGCATGGACAATGACTGTGTCATATTTGTACTTGCCGTGGAGTGACCAGAGTGCTTGTGTTATGTGGCAGATTCTAGCGCCCGATAGGCAGCTTACTGTGACCCTCTCCTTGTTCAGCCTGGTGAGTGGGACGTCAGTGTGTCTGACTATGGAGTCACCTATGACAAGTATGTTTGGTGTTGTATTTGGCCTTAAGGGCTGTGACTGGTTTGCACACTGCTTTTGTGGTTTATGTGTTGCTTGTGGGGTGTCTTGAGGTAGCAGTTGTTTCCTCTTTGGCAAGTCTGATGATGTCAGCATCCTACAAATATAGCAGTGGAAATGAAAACGCCCAGTAAAGCATATAGGGCGTCGTGTTAATGTGCATCTTTCTAGTATCATAACATAGTTAGGTAGGAGTTTGAATCCTGCAATTGCTGTGTGTGTGGGGGGTATGTTTCTGTGTGATTTCCCTTGAGAGGAGTGCCCTTTTTGGAGACTAGGAAAACACCTTAAAAGTGGTATATTCCTCTTTGGCAAGTCTGATGATGTCAGCATCCTACAAATATAGCAGTGGAATTGAAAACGCCCAGTAAAGCATATAGGGCGTCATGTTAATGCGTATCTTCCTAGTATCATAACATAGTTAGGTAGGAGTTTGAATCCTGCAATTGCTGTGTGTGTGTGGGACGTATGTTTCTGTGTGATTTCCCTTGAGAGGAGTGCCCTTTTTGGAGACTAGGAAAACACCTTAAAAGTGGTATATTCCTCTTTGGCAAGTCTGATGATGTCAGCATCCTACAAATATAGCAGTGGAAATGAAAACACCCAGTAAAGCATATAGGGCGTCGTGTTAATGCGTATCTTTCTAGTATCATAACATAGTTAGGTAGGAGTTTGAATCCTGCAATTGCTGTGTGTGTGGGGGGTATGTTTCTGTGTGATTTCCCTTGAGAGGAGTGCCCTTTTTGGAGACTAGGAAAACACCTTAAAAGTGGTATATTCCTCTTTGGCAAGTCTGATGATGTCAGCATCCTACAAATATAGCAGTGGAAATGAAAACGCCCAGTAACGCATATAGGGCGTCGTGTTAATGCGTATCTTTTTAGTATCATAACATAGTTAGGTAGGAGTTTGAATCCTGCAATTGCTGTGCGTGTGGGGGGTATGTTTCTGTGTGATTTCCCTTGAGAGGAGTGCCCTTTTTGGAGACTAGGAAAACACCTTAAAAGTGGTATATTCCTCTTTGGCAAGTCTGATGATGTCAGCATTCTACAAATATAGCAGTGGAAATGAAAACACTCAGTAAAGCATATAGGGCGTCGTGTTAATGCGTATCTTTCTAGTATCATAACATAGTTAGGTAGGAGTTTGAATCCTGCAATTGCTGTGTGTGTGGGGGGTATGTTTCTGTGTGATTTCCCTTGAGAGGAGTGCCCTTTTTGGAGACTAGGAAAACACCTTAAAAGTGGTGTATTCCTGTTTGGCAAGTCTGATGATGTCAGCATCCTATAAATATAGCAGTGGAAATGAAAACGCCCAGTAAAGCATATAGCTCGTTGTGTTAATGCGTATCTCTCTAGTATCATAGCATAGTTAGGTAGGGGTTTGAATCCTGCAATTGCTGTGTGTGTGTGGGGGGTATGTTTCTGTGTGATTTCCCTTGAGAGGAGTGCCCATTTTGGAGACTAGGAAAACACCTTAAAAGTGGTATATTCCTCTTTGGCAAGTCTGATGATGTCAGCATCCTACAAATATAGCAGTGAAAATGCAAACTCCCAGTAAAGCATATAGTGCATCATGTTAATGCGTACTTCCCTAGTATCATAACATAGTTAGGTAGGTGTTTAAATCCTGCAATTGCTGAGTGTGTGTGTGTGTGTGTGACACTGTTGGCCAATGTGTTGTGGGTTTTGCTTTTACTACTGTATGACATATCAGTATAACAACAGTATGTGCATTGCACACTTCAGGTATCTGTGTGGCAAATATATATATGTACATGTGACCTCAATTAGTTCATAGGTGTGAAGCCTGCATTCTACATGAATACATCTGTTACCCTTGACAGATTGTGCTGCTGCTTCTCAAACCTTAGGTCACATATGTATGTTTGTGACAAGGCCAGCCACTGTAGTGATCTGTGGCCTAGGTCATCTGTGTCACACACACCCATGACAGTTTCTATAGAATAGTGTGAGTGAGGGTTCATGCCTGGGGTATATTTCAGACATGTTCAAACACAACAAAGTCTGTCAATAGTGGACATTCATTATAGGTGTACAACAACTTTGTGGATATGCATACAGACCCCTTATTGCTTATGTGATACACCGAGGGACTTCAGAATACCTTTGGAAATGTGAATACCAAAGGACAGATGACATAACACTTGGCTGTATGTAGACATCGGGACCCGTTCTACATGTTGGGGGCTAATACCTGTGTTGTACTGTAGGGATACTATGTTTAGAAAATGTGGATGACTGTGCTATTGTTGGCTTATAGCTTTACAGCATGGGTTGGACAACAGGTATCTGTCTGTATGATACCCTTGTGTAGGATAAGTGTCTCATCCGGAGAATGCATTGTAGGCCACTGTATGCATTTTCAGATGTGGACTGACATATCCCTAGTGTGTTTGCTTGTACCGAAGAGGGCTATATGCCAAACAGAAGTGGTCCCAGGAATGGGTGGCGGTCAATACTACTGGTTACTGGTATAGTATAGTACCGGAAGTATCCAAATGCTACTGAGTTTCCTACATCTGTGTGTCAGTTGTCAAGACATCATCTAATGATTGGTTATAGTCAGGCTGTTGAGGTTGTGTATAATACCAGAATGCAAACCAATGACAGATAGTAACAGTATCACCCACAGCATAGTGTCAAACCATGTCATACACACATGTGTACCCAAGTTAAAACATATGTGTAGTAAAATGCATACTGGCCACCAATAGAAACTATGAAGTGTTAACACTGTGTAATACAGGGAATGTCACCCTTCCCATATGTCCACTATGCATGTATATGCAGACAGTGCACCTCCACCATGTTCAGAAATGTACACCTGCAAATCTGTACTGCACACATCACACACGTACTGTCCACTCAGCAACACATGCTGCCAAAACTGCACACATCAGCCAAGTGGCACATGGGTGGACAATACATTTTTGGAATTAACACTGGTGTAAACAATACTACATTGATAATCATAGCTTTAATGCATCATGCCTGCTCAGATATACCTACAAGGATATCATTACACTTTACTGTTGACAACATGCTAACATTGCTACACTGCTATAAAGTCACCCTGTGCATCAGCACCATGTTAGCCTGTTCCTGCATCAATGTTACAGATAACAGGAGGTGGCACAGTTTCATCATATGCACAGGATGTGTTGTTGGTTTGCCATAGCCTGACACTGACCCATCCAATCGACATGTATATGTGTGTGTGTGTGTGTGTGTGTGTGTGTGTGTGTGTGTGTGTGTGTGTGAGGGACAAAAGTACAGCATGGGTCAATGTTGATGTAATGTCTGTGTGTGTGCATGTGTTAGCCCTAGGTGTTTGGTTTATGTGTGTGTCTGCATGCATACAGTTCCACCATGTGGCTGCCATATACAGGAGGTTGTGGGACAGCCACAGACTGTACCTGCTAGGCTGTACAGCTCACCGTCTCTGGCCACGGACACAATACCTGTGCCTGGCAGGGGTGGCATGGACAGTATCGGGTACTAAGCCAGATGGGTACTATCATCAGAAGCAGAGGGATGTTGACTGGACCCATGACCCTGCTGGGACTGGCCAGTGGCATGTGCACATGGTCTTCTATGATGGTCTATTGACAGCCCAGCCCCAACATTGCTGGGGCTGGTACTGCCACTACGGGAGCGGCTGTGACTTGTGTGTTGTCTGCGACGACTGCCAGCCGATGACATTGCTGGCATGCATCCACGTCGATGTCTCAGCCATCCTGCACTGTCCTGGCACATGGATATTACATTGCGGAGAACATCTAATGTCTCCCCCGCAATGTCTGTCAATGACCTCAGTGTAATTATGGATGGCACCTGCAAGGTCACGGATACTGTCATTGATAGCGGTGTTATGGGCCCTCTGCGCCCTTAGTCCCTGTCTAGTGTACCATTCCATACATGCCTGTGCCTGCATTACAACCCGGAACATACCTGAGGTTGTAAGACCTGTGAGGGCACGTCTGCCAGGGGTATTATGACCAGCAGTGCTCTCACGAGAACCCCTGGATATCTGCCTATGTGGTACCATTCCAGGAATCTGGGTATGGCTGCTGTGAGGGGATGCATGTGCCATAGATACCACACTATCCTGGTCAATGCCTACTGTATGCTGTCCCTCAGCTAAGGCCATTGGTGATGAGGGATGTATTGGCAGTTTGAATGTGCACATAGATGGGGTGGAAAGCTGTGTACTGTCGATTGGCACCCCAACGACAGACCCTGTCAAACCTGCCTGTGCCACAACACATGTATCATCATTTCCACTATTTGTGGCAGTGACTTCAGGTTCCCTGCTGCACTCAACCAACACAACCTCAGCACCTGTGAGAGGAAGACAGGAAACACACTTTACAATCTGTACATGATGTTAGCACACATGCACACATGCACACATGAACACATGCACACATGCACGCATGCACACATGCACACATGCACACATGCACACATGAACACATGCACACATGCACACATGCACACATGAACACATGCACACATGAACACATGAACACAAATACACTACTCACTAAAGTAGACACACACACACACACACACACACACACACACACACACACACACACACACACACACACACACACACACACACACACACACCATCAGCAATCCAGAACATACTCATTAGTGGTTGATGGTGGAGTACAGTATCACAAGCCAAAGAGTCCTATCACATGTGTCAGCATGCATGATGTGTGTTTCTCAACAACATGCAGTGTGAGTGTAGAGAGTCCTTGTTAATAACAGTATACATGTCTTTCATGCATGTGTGTTGTTCAATGATTGGCCTCACCCTGGAACACAAAGTGTACATGGACACAACATTGATGTGCAAGTATTAAATGCTTTTCAATGTCCTGTGCACCATCACTCACAGGTATACATACCATGGCTGGATGCACAGAACTGTCAGGTGTATAGCAATGAATGCTATGTGTAGTACTGTAGTTATTGTAACTGGATGTAGTGTATTACCATGAGCCATCATCAGGCAGAATCATGTGGTCACTCAATTCCACTAATGTGTGCCACACTGGCAACTATCTTGCTGTACCTGAACTGCAGAACTGTGGCTACCTTAACCATTCCACAGGCAGTTGTTACATGGGTATGTAAGGTGTTCAATAGGGAGCATTGCCTAACATGAATGTGTTGTGTGTTGAAGAGTGTCGCACCGCCCCATGATAGGCCTCTACCCCTCAGGTATAGTATGTGTGCTGTGTGGATGACATTTGGGATACTGGAGTCTGACCTTACAGCAGGTGTCTAAATACGCCGTGTGTATCATAGTAACATGTACTGCATATGACAATGTGGTGTATGTTGTGTGCATGTGTATTGGCTCTGCCTATACAATGTCCACTACAGTGTACCATAATTGTTTGGGATGCTCTGTGTATTGCATGTGTTTGAGGCAGCTACTCATGTTACTGGGATGTGCATAGTCCCACAGAAAACATGCAGCACATGCATTATGTGTAGGTGTTTTACATGTGTATATGGCCTACAACTCACCTATGGCATGCACATGTTATTTGCTATATTATATGTAGAACACTCACCAGCATGGGTCTGCTGTCTTGCTGTCACACCAGAGGGACATACAAGGATATGAGACAGTTTGTCAGTGTCAACAACTATGGCATTGCTGCTGTGAGTTTGCAATTTTACAGTAGTACAATGGTTGACAGTCACAGGCATACAGATTATGTTCCAAATTATCAGTATTGCACAACACCAGGCTCCACATCTTCTAAATACACAATACACATCTGACATATGCATGTTATAACAATCGAGCTAACAGTAGTCTACAGATATGCCATGTTACCTGCACGCTCCAAATCAACTTGCTGGGTGGCTCCGGCCTCCATGATGACACATGTCTGTTGTAGTGGTTGGCCAGGAGCCACCATGCTGAGGAGCAGCTCTTCCACTCTGGTGAGGGGTGGATGTAATGCTGCACCACCATCTGTGGCAAGCTGTTGTCTGCGGACATCAGAGGCATGCTGCCGGACATGTCTAATTAAATCACTGCAGTGATGGTGTACCTGCTCAAAAGTCCAGTTATGCATGCCTACATCATTAACCCGACAGACAACATCTTGCCACAGTGCAGTGCGCTCATGCTTGTCCTGGCTGGTTCTGGAGAATAGCAGGGTGTGATGTTGTACTAGGGTGGATATTATAATTTCCTCCTCTTAGGGGAATACACAGGGTGCGATGGTGAGACATGTCCCTGAAAGACAATAAAACAATAATTGTGAGCAAGTCATGTGGCACACTTAACATTCTAAAGTACAGATATCAATGAAATACCATATATAGCAACCTATTGGCTGTCAGTAGATGCACACTTTTAATACCACATATCAGTGCTCAGCCCACAACTGCCTGACAGTGCCTGGCACGTCCTATATATTAAACCATGTTCTGCACAGCAACAAAGTGAAACCAGTATGTAAGACTATACAACAGAACATGGCACACTGTATGTGACACAATGACCACCTAGCCACAGGAGGTATATATGAAGCTAATGCATACAGAAATATGTCATCCATTGAAATGATTGTAAAGTACAGTTACAGTACTACCAGTACACCATACTACTTGTTGATAGCAAACCCCTAAGTAACATATGTGCACATTCATCAATATAGGTGGCATACTGCTGTACTACACTATACATGTTGCTAAATATGCACTTATATCCTGTAACACACATACAACCAAGGCCATATTACAGGCATACCCACACACACATCAGACATACCTACAAGATACAAAGGAATGGCAACCCAGATGAGATTTACCTGTGTACCATACAGTACTGTGTGTCAGCACTTACAAAACCTTATGCCTGAGGTATGTAATGTGTGAGGACTACAGGTAACAAACAAAACAGTGTTTCCAAGCAATGTGGATATACACCATACTGTGCTGTTTAGGCCTACAGCTTCAGGTAGTACTACAGTTCATACGGGATTTGTATTCACTAGTGTTAACAATCAATAAGCATACATGTACTGCTTTAGCCTACAATGGCACACTCCAGTCAACACCATGGGACTACATCACACCATATGCCATACTGCTTTTCCTTCCTAGCAATAGCATACATATCTTTTGCAGGGATCAGAGCTAGAACACTACATACCATGATATAAACAGTTTCCCACTAGGCTATCACACATATACACAACATTGACACATTCACCTACACATTCACCATCACACTCAGTCAACCTCACATAGCAATTAATGCAACAAGTACATGCGTGTGTGTATCAGGTCCTAGGTAGCTAATAGGCTATTAGCCGTAGGGCCTATAGAAGCCTAGCCATGCAGTACCCTGCCCTTCAACACCCATGTAATTTAAGTTCATGTGCCCCTGTCATGCCAAGCCACAGAGGTGATTCCTGGGTTGTATTTCCTATCTCACATCCATTCATCATGATTATTCATGACGACTGCTAATGAGGACCTTTCTTTGTTATTGCTAGGTAGTTAAAGGATTGGTGTGTACCTGTTAGATTATCAAGGCAGGTGGTCTGTCTGCATAGTTCCCAACTGTGAACCTATCCAGATGGTAGCCAGATGTTAGCCGTTATTCTTTGTCTGTGCAACCCACAGGTGTTTTCAGCACTGGTACAATGGCATTGTTACAGTCAGTTGCTACCAGTACATGGCTACATCCTTTGGTATTTCTGTGTTGTACTCCTACATAAGGGTATGCTTGTGGTAGTCCTCCCAAAGCTATTTCCAGAGTGTGTAACAGCAGAAAAGCTGATATGCCTGTGTGTTTGTGCCTCTGCCAGGCCTATGAAACACTCAGATACATATTTGCATGGAGTCAGGGATAGGTAGTTAAAAGTGAGGTACACCTTCCAAATAATAGAGACAGTAAGTGTAGACTTGAGTGAAGCAGTGCATATGGATTAGTACACCTTTTATGAAGTACAAGCAGTGTCTACTGTTATTATTGTCATTATTCATTGTGTAATACCCCACTTTTCTGACTAATGTCAGTACTTTTCAGAGGAATTCAGAGGGACACAGCTAAAATATGTTTCACAATCAGGGACATCCCTGAAAATTAGTCACAGTTAGGAAGTATGGCCTCTGCCCTAATCAGATATGCCAGTGTTTGTCCTGCTATGATACTGTGTGGGGTTTGTAAAGTGCCTGTATAACATTATTTGCTGCTAGAATGGCTGCTTCTCTTATCACAGTCATATAATGCAATTCCACAACAACTGCTGGTAAAGATCCACAGAACAAGCTTTGTGTTATGGCTTTCCTATTTTTCCTTTACATTCACTCATTGTATTGCATGATATATTTATTTCAGCACCAAGTTATTGTATATCAGCTGTGGCTTAGTGGTACTTCATGCAGTCTAGTGTGCCCAAGGTCTGGGTTTCGAGACTAACAGAGGTGTTTTATTTTGCTGCTGAGCAGAACAAGGGCCCTGACATACAGAGTGACTAAGGCACTTTTAAGCAGTTGTAAGTGGGTTAGCGCGAGTTTGCGCGACACTTAACTAAGTGCACACATGCGCACACTCGCTCAAACCCGCTAACTACTGCTTAAAAGTGCTTACTCCCGCTAAACCCCATGCAAATTTCTTTGAAAGAAAAGAAAATGGGGAAATAGGAAAGTGGTGAAAAAGGGGGCACAAAGAGAGAAAGACAGTAGGGAAACCAGCTCGGGATGTGTAGGAAGGGTGTAGGGAAGGTCCATAGCTGCCCATTTCTTTACCAGCAACAACTGTGCATATGTTAGATATTTGGAGTGAAATTTGAAACCTTCCACCCCTGAGAGAGGGGTGAGGACAACAAAGTATGTTGTACTGCCAATTATAATTATCAGTTTACATGTCTAGCGGACATGTGTGCGAAATGGGCAGCTATGTATGGGGCATAATTTTTTTGTGGTAACAGACTGCCCTTTTTTTTTTCAGGTGAGAGTTGAATGTGAGGTAGAGGAAGTAGGTATATTTGGGGAGGTAGGTTGGGGAGGTAAACAGACAAGACAAACAAGACACATACAGGGGAGGAGTATGACACATGGGGTGGGTGAACACAATTGACGGGGACTGATGTTTGGAAATCGCAAGCCCATGAGCCTACAGATGGTAACAGTGGAACTGAGATCCCCACCCATGGGCAGTCACCACTGCACCTTCTCAGCCCTGGGGGTGGCTGTGCTGGGGGCTGCATAGGAGGGGCAGGCTCACCCGTGAGTCACGCCACTCTTGCCTCGAGCTGGTGTAGGGGATCAGCGACTGAACGCTGGATCTCCCTAGGCACCACAACTGGGACCCTTCGGAGGGTGACCGGTGGCCCTTCTCCACCCGTGCTTGCATGGAGGGATGAGCCCCATCCCCTGCAGCGCTTCCACCCAAAGGTGGCACAGGACCAACGGAGGAGGGGAGCCCTGGGTAGGCACTGGACCTGCTGGTGTCAGGTGCAATCACCAGCTGAGGAGGGACAGGTGGGTCTGCTGGGACCGGCCTTCCCATATGTTCTGTGATTAGTTGTGTTTAATTACAACATAGACAACAGCATTCCAAATTAGTTGTAACAGCATGCAATAATATTCCCATTAACCCAACACACCAGGGTTCCAACAGTTGAACAGCAAGCATAACACATGCATATATTGAACGATAGTGGACATTACAACAGCATGCAGGGATGATTGGTGACAACAGGCCACCAAGATTGTGGTGTTTGAACAGGGCACATGCATCAAAGTAAATGCAAATATTTATAGAACAATAGGACATATGTCCCAACAAATGTTTTGAGATTAGACATACCCATTGAGGTGTGGAATTGCATTGTTTATGCACATACAGTAAGGTGTAAAAAAAAACCTACATTAACATCTTATAAGTACTTTTAGTCTACACTACATTCCTATTGACTGCAGGTGTATATCCCCTACATGTATTATTACACTAGGCAACATGCATTAGGTTGTGTAATGGGTTTGGCTAGTTCATTATATACCTGACCTATATCTGACATACTAACTGTCCAAGATGCAGATGTTACTGCTACATAGTTATATATTTTATTTATATTTATATATCTAAATATCTGGATGTGTTCACGTGACATTTTCAGTTAAATTTCTACAGAACCCTACATTTCATGTAGCACACTCACATTTCTGGGGAACACATTAACAAGGCTACTCGTGTGCCAGATTTACCTATGCATGCCAGCCATTAACCGACTGTTGAGGACTGTATATATGCTTCACAGCTACTGGCACTTCCTTCATCCATTTTATATGGGACTGCCCAACTGTGGGTTGACAGCACTTAATACAACAGTACTATCTATATAATGCAAGGGTACAACAACATTTCAAAGTAAGTGACACAGACACACTCCAAGTATTATACCTTTATTAATTACATTACACACTTTTCTACAGCCTCTCTCCTTTATTTGATATTACAGTGCATATGGAAGACTTATTCAAGACATATTATACCTTTATTAATAGGTTACAACACTCTTTATCAGTCTCACTCACTTATTTTATATGACAGTACATGCAGAGATATTATTCCAGACTTATTTTACCTTTATTAATGGGTTACTACACTCTTTTTCTGGCTCTCTGACTTATTTCATATCACAGTACATGCAGAGGAATTATTCAGGGCATTTTATGGCTGTATTATTGGGCTACAACACTTTTTTTCAGGCTCTCTCACCTATTTTATATAACAATACATGCAGAATAATTACTAACCTGCCTGGTGGTGCAGCCTTAGCAGCCTATCTGCATAGGCTTGCTGATTCGCAGCACGGACACCTGCAGCTGTGAAGTAAATGAAGGGATATTGAGACATACCTATCCATTATATAGACTAAATTAGCATGTTTTACATACTGCATTCCATGGCTACCTACTCAGTAGTGGGGCATCTTTCATGTCACGGGCCTCCTGTATTCATTGGTTCAGTAGGTTCTGCTTCCATCTCTTCAGGTCTGCATGGTGGTGAAGGACCTGCTCACCAGTCAAAGGGATGCCTGTGGCACTGGTGAGATCATGAGCTAACCGGTTCCAAGCCTCTGCTTTGTATTCCATCCCTTGAAACTGGCCCTGTAGGAGTCTTGACTCATGACAGTGGACAAGGAGCCAAACCATGTATTTTGACTCCTCGATGCCCCAGCTTTGCGCTCAAAAGTGAGTACCCTCTCCAGCACCAGCCATTCTAACTGCAGATGGGAGCTACAATCAGTTATGGCGAGTATTCCCGCCTATGGAGCTTAAATATGCCGCATTTCCCACACTTTTTTGTGATTGGCTGTTTTTGAAAATTCACGGCTGAATGCAGACCTGCTTAGCAATGGTTAATCTACCATTTATAAGTATATGTATGTTAACAGTGGATGTTTATCCTAAGTTGTCATGGCTTAGTGGTTCAGTACTTTGATTATGGTGCACAGTGTCCCGGGTTTGAACCTTGTCATTGCTTTTTATTTTACTACTGTCCAGACAGGCTAGGGGGTGTGGCTGTGTTTAGGCAGCTTTGCTCTACGTTGATGCACGTTGCCCTACGGTGCGCTGGTTAGCATGGTGCGCAGCTCCGCACAAACCTATTGCACTGGGTAAAGTGCTGCTTAGCTATGGGCAACTATATTGCGCTGGGTAAAACGCTGCTTAACTACGGGCAACTATATTGCACTGGGTAAAGCACTGCTTAACTACGGGCAACTACATTGTGCTGGGTAAAGCGCTGCTTAACTATGGGCAACTATATTGCGCTGGGTAAAGCGCTATTTAACTATGGCAACTATATTGCACTGGGTAAAGCGCTGCTTAGCTACGGGCATTTATATGTCAAGATCCTTCTTATATTTATATATATACATTTTGTTCACTGATACATAGGTCATTTTAATGCTTTTTAGTAAAATTTTATTCATATATGTCAGGAATTATTTCATATACTAATTTAAAACATAAAATAGAAAGAGGAGTGGTGGGACTCGAACTGTGAATGCCTCCTCTTTGTGCAAAGGCTCTATCACTATGCTTTTGCTATTTGGCTTAATTTGCATAAACATTTCTTATTATGCTCTTCAATGTCGAAATTGCTAACTGCAGCTAAGCAATGGGCACACCAGCACAAACACGTGCAAATACGGGCAGCTATATCGGGAATTTAAAGAAAAAAATTCAAAGTTTTACATTTTATAACTATACTGGGGGTTTACAATGTGAGGGAGTGTAGTGTTGGGTATGTAGACATTTGAGCGGACTCGCTCTTGTGTGTTGACATTTCACAATTCAGACACTTGCAGGGGCATGGACCTTTGGACTGCTCGGCAGTCAGACATGCCCCCTGCCTTCCTGCATGGTCCGTGTTAGACTTGGAGTGGAGTCAGTGTGCCCTCATGAATATGCATGGCACGCTGACGTCATACCGTTCAACTGCAGTTTCCTAGTAAGACTTATTTAGTCTTACATGGAGGATTCGTGAATCCTGGGGATGATCTTTTAAGTGATGATAAAAGTGATGACACAGTGTTTATCATACAGACCTATTTCACTTTTAAATGTGGACTATACAATGTTCATGTCTGTTTTAGCTAACAGAATTAATCTATTTATACCTAAGCTAATTAACAATTATCAAAATGGGTTTATTTTAAATAGACAAGTACAGGAAAACATAATAAAAATACATACGTTAATAGACTGCAAATAATAATCAAAAAGAATTCTTGATCATCAGTCTTGATTTAGATAAGGCTTTTGACTCAGTTAATTGGTCATAGCTGTTTAAAATACTTAAAGTGTATAATTTCTCACCTGAGCTAATTGGATTAATTTCCAAATTATACGATAACACTTATGATTATGTAAAATAGGTTATTTTTTATAATTCATTTAAATTACAAAAAGGCACAAAACAAGGCTGTTCATTATCCGCTTTACTTTTTTCATTAGCTATAGAACCCTTTGCTAATAGTATTAGATCCAATAAGAACAATGTTGTTGTTGTATCTTTTGGCTTTTCCCGGTTAGGGGTCGCCACAGCGGAACTCCGGTCCACTAATAATTGGCAGTAGATTTTTACGTACCAAGTTGCCAGCCCTGACTCACAACCTTCAATGAAGGTACACCCATTTATGCATGTCTCCACACAGAAGATGCTCTAGCTGAGAATTGAGCAGGACAACGTCTTACTGTGAAGCGACAATGCTACTGCAGCACCACCACCACAGCAGATCCAATAAGAACAATAATGGTATCAAAATAAAAGAAGATTTTGAACTAAAGAGTCATCTCTTTGCTGATTATCTTTTACTAACAATAGGAAATATAGAAAATTCATTAGAACACATAAGTAGTTCTATGAGTCCGTTTGAAGAAATCTCAAACTTAAGATTTAAGCATAATAAAGCAAGTACATTATTAATTAATAAAATTAAAAAAAATCATACATAAATATTTTAACTTCAGTTGGAATAGCAATCAAAGGAAATACCCTGGTATAACCATTATGTCTAATGGTCAAGAAATGACACAAACTTTCAACAGGTTGTTGATAGCATTTTAAGTTTAGTCACACACTGGAACAAATTATTCTTTACTATGGATAAAATATTAATGTTTATTAAGATGGTAATTCTCCCTAAAAATTGTTTGTCTTACAATCTTTGGTACTATCTCCAGCAAAAAATTGATGAAGATAAATAATATTCTATTTAAAATTTTTGGCATCCTAATAAACCAAGAGTTTTCTTTGATTGGCACAGAAAAGGTTGATATAATGGTGGAACTGGATTCCCTGATATTGAATTGGTTGCTACTTCAACAATTGTAAAAGTTATAGCATTGTAGAGAAATTCATCTTATGACTCAAAATGGAAACAAATACATCAATAAGTATTATTAGTAAATAAATATATCATAGCCAGTCATAAACAAAGAGTACCTAATAGTTTTATCTGGTTATTAAAAGATTTTGGGTAAATGGTATTACACCCTCTTCTCAAATTCCCTATTTAAATAATATCATCTCCTCTTTCCAAATGTTCACATATTCTAACCATTAATATTGTCTATGTTTCCACTTGCATATACAAATGACTCTGCTTAGAAACGCATAACTTCCACAAAATGCTAGTACTGGTACAACAAAGTAATTTAATTTACTGGCATCAATTTTTAAATGGTACTGATATCTATTCTCTTTAAATTTAAAGTCCAAATGCAATCAAGATTCTGAGAAATGGTTAATTTTACAAATATTCAGAGACTTGGTGAACACAGAGGTATATAACATAGTCAACCCAGACAAGAAATAATTTCCCAAATTATTGGAATTCTTAATAAATATTAATAATAATGGAATGAAAAATAAATCATATTTGTTATAAATTTATAAAAGTCTTGTTATATTTCACATATTTAGACAATTCCTATTGGAATTATTCCTTAAAAATTAACAATGAAGACTCTTCTGAAGAATATAAGAAATTAATATTAAACTCTACAAATAAAACTACATCTTCATTATATTGGAAAATTTTCACTTGGAAATTTTTACATAGAGCTTTTGTCACTCCTAACAAAATTACAGTTATGTATAAATCAAATAGAATTAAATGCTGGAGATATGATTCTGAAATAACAGATGATTGGATGCATATGGTATATGAATGTGAGGTCATATCCCCTTTTTGGAAAAAAAATAATAACTTTTTTCAAGGTCTATGGTCAGGGAGGTGTAATGTTTCTAAATCTTAAGTTTTATTTAATGCTCCAATTTCTGTGATAATTCAAAAATCCAAGTGCCTCTTGTTTTGTCTGTTTTTGCTACAGCCAGAAAAGTAATTGCTAAAAATTGGAATAGTAAAGTTACCCTCTCTAGTGCTGAATTTATTAGCATGGCAAAATTTGATTGCAGTAGTGAATTGCATACTATAAAGATGAGAACTTTTAATATTACACATTCATATAAATCTTGGCTTAAACTTAAAGATTTGTTTGAAATGTATTGATTGTTGTTGATGTATAACTTTGATGTATTGATCAGCTGTGGACCTATGTAAATACTTATTTGTTTGTTTTATAATTGACTTGTTTACTTATTGTAAGTAAAAAAAAAATAAAAACAAGAAATAGTCTGATTATAAGGAAGAGGCGGAATGAAGTGTACAGGATGAACTACCTTATTAACAGATGTTTGTTCTGAGGAGGGTGCACCCTGTAGATTGCCATATTCAGGACTGTCCAGGAAGATCTCAGGATAAGAAGGGTAGAGATTTTAGTTTTGTGATTTAGAGATGTGTAAACAGCTTGTGAATTAACTCATCAAAAATGTGAGAAACTATATACTTTGTGAATAGGGATGTGTGTGCAGACATCCTTCAAGTCCAGGTTGGACAGGAAGGCATTCTTCATAAGAAGAGTTAGTAGGGAGTGCATTTTTAAATTCTTTACCAATGCAATTTGTTGAAGATCAACAAATTTAGAATGGTTCTCCACAGCTTTTCATTACTGGGGAGAAAGAAAAGTCTTCTCCCCAAAGGTCCTTCACTATTGACACCTAGTCAGCCTATTCAAACCTGGCATTCCCACTTTTGGTGTGAGAGCCCTAAAGCTCATTCATTATTGCCTTAGAACCCAAATCAGCTCTTCCATTCTCTTATTACAAAGAGCAGGCCAGCTTGCTTGTCCTGGAGTTCAGCCTATCCTCTCTTCATTGGGTGCACCCCTTTCCCCTTCAGTGGCCCATCCCAGCCAGCTATCATTGTTTTCTGAGAGGAAACATGCCCCCATGACGATTCCTTCTCCCTCAGCTTTACTGGTGCTACACACCATGGCAGTGTGGGCTTGACTGGATTAAACTACACAGGACAACACCCAGTTCTTTCACTGGGTGCCACCATTGGGTTGAGCCAGAACCAACTGCCTCCCTCACTAGAATGAGCAATCCAGCAATGGCCACTCACTCTCATCCTCTCTGGCCAGCTCCTGCAGGCACCAGAGCCACTACTTCATCTTGGGTCACCTGAAACATAGTCATGGCTTTATCATTCTATGTCATGGAGCTAGCTGGCACTAGAAAAAGACTTGCATAGTAACCATGCCTTCCTTCTACCTTGAGGAGCATCCTTTATGGCCCCACAATGTAGCAGCTGAGAAAGTAATAACTTAGTTGGCCCTAGCTGAGCCAGTGGAAAGGGAAGACAGTTTCAGAAGGCAGAAAATGTTCAGAATTATATCCTGTTGGTTGTATTTACAGTTTACAGTATGACTGGTGTAAGGTTAGGAAAAACAGTTCACCCAGATATTGGTGATTCTCCCAGCTAAGAGTCTTGGGGAGAAATGGGATGGAGAAGGTAGGAAAGATGTGTAGTCACAGATGGTTGTGGCTTGAACTCTCTGGAGAAGATTTACTTCCCTATCTATTGTCCTATAATCTACTCTGTCCCCTATTTGCCTTCTATGACTCGTCTCTTTTGAGACTGCCTTTTCATCTTAAATTTCTCTCTTTCCTTGTTTGTTTCTTAAAGAAATACTGAATCTTGTTTGGGTTGTTCCTAGGTTATCTTGAGACAGGAGAATAAAATACCTGTTTTATATATTGAGATCTTGCCATTCTCTTCCAATCTTTTGAACATCTTCTGAGAACTATGGACCAAGTCAAACTCTTTGCCTAAGAAGACATTAAGGTGCTGCTTCTTAATGTCTTCAGGCAAAGGATGTAGTCTAATGGCAGTATCAAATGCTGCTGCCCTGCCAGAGGCATTTATGGCATCAAATCTACATACAAAATGTGTTTTCAGACAAACCTGATAATCAAAGTTATTGAGCCATTTTGTCTATCTTGCTTAAATATGTCCCTCTGATATTGCCATACATATCTGGAAATGTATAGCCTTTACAAAAAAAATAAATAACAGAAAATCTTGTTTTGTATCATACTTAGAACTCTATCTTCTGTATTATTACAGAAGTGTTTAAATCTGTGCATGTTTAGAGCCATTGATAGCATTCAGAGAAACTACTGCTGTTTGAGTCACCCAATTTCTGTATAAACATTTATGCTGTTTCTGCATTGTGTAAAATTTGTCAAGCATCCTAGGTGCTGGTGGCTGAGAGTCTTACTTAAGGGACATTGACTCAAAATATGCTTAAATGTCTGTGTTACTAGAGGATGGTCAAGAGTTCAGAATCTCCACATCCTAAAAGATTTAAACACTGCTTTTGTACAGCAGTCATCTCCTTAGCCAATGCTTAAAATGAAAATAGTGTATTCATTAAATTCATGGTTTCACCAAATGGTAGGTCCTCTAGTGGGGAGACAGAGTAAAATGAATAATTTTCACTTATGTCATATCTCAAAGGGCAGTTCATCATGTGAGTAGGCAAGACTCGCCTTCCAAGAATGATTCAGGAGTAGGATCTCTCCTCTTCTTCTGCAGCATGGAAAGGGAATAGACTTAACAACTATACCTGGGGTAATTCATTGCAGGGAAAAACAGGTAGAGATCTTCCTAATGGACTTTGTGTGGAGGATATTAGTCTATGGACACAAAGGCAATAGACAGAAAGCTGGAGAGTGGGAAAGGCAACAAGGAAGCCAGGCTGAAAATATACTAAAATTAAGAAATGGAAAGATCCCAGACATGACACAGAGATTTTAGTATTAGAAAGGGTGATATTTGTATGTCAGTAACAAAAGTGTGGAGAACTAACATGCAGCTGTGGTGTGGAAGCAGTATCTTCTGAAGCTTGGCTAACAGCCATGGCTGTAGGTTCATTGTCCATCCACAGAGGGGTTAACAAACGAGAAGCTGAGATAAAGTCAAGGTCCTGGGTCAGGAGTGGAAAATCTATATCTCACCTATACCTGCAGTTCTTAGTGGGACTGACATGGTCACCAAGATCACAGGCACCTTGCCTGTTTCCTTTACTTGAGATCCCTTCTTACACAGCTTTTTCTTCCTCAATTATTTCTATACTAAGGAGATTTTATCAAAGACATGTTACTGGTGATCAGATCATTTGATTAAGTGGACTTTACTGGTAGTGACAAAACATTTGAGGACTAAAAATGACTTAGATTTTTAGTTTTCCTAAGCAAAATGGTCTTGCTGAAAGATTTGCAATACCCATAGATGAAAACACTGTGATTTTCACATTAGATTAGCAATTAAGGCAATTGGCTTAGTAGTTAACTACTGTGAATATAGTGTACAGGGTCCTGGGTTCAAGACCTGCAAAGGCTGTTTATCCCCCACCAGGGGCAGCAATGTCCTAGACCTGGTCATCACCAACATGGGCGACCTGTGTTCCACACCAGAGGTCAGCTCCTCGTTGGTCAGATCCGACCACAAGCTAATCACCCTAGACATCCACATCCCTCTCCCACCTCCATTAGGAAAACAACTGTAAAAAATTTCTCCAAAGCCAACTTCACACTTCTTAAGACAGAAGTGGCAAACTTCACGACACCCATGCAGATGGACAATAGAAGTATGACTGCTGAATCCTACACAAATGCACTTTATAAGCACTTACATGAGTGCATGGATCGTGCTATCCCAAACAGTATCAAGATGCTATCCTTCAAAAAAAGGAAGCCAATCTGGTGGTCTTCTGCCATAAAAAAACTCTACAACAGAAGAAAGAAACTGTTGCAAAAAAGAGTAAAATCCCATGATTGGAGGAACTCCCTGGTCATCCTCAGTAAGAAACTGAGATCCCTCATAAAATCCTCCAAAGCTAGTTATGAAAACAAAATCACCACTGATTCTAAAGACAACCACAAAGCATTCTATAGCTATGTCAAGAATCTCAATGGCAACACTCAGATCTGTTCTGAGTTACAGCACAATAACACTAAATATACAGAACCAACTGATATTGCCAACATCCTGGCAGATAGGTTCAATGCTAACTTTACCCCCTCTCACCCCCTAAAGGGCCCATCTTTATACCGGAAGAATGCAAAGTTTCTGTAATCATGGCTGCACAAGTAAAACCTCACTCTCCAAAGCCAAGAACACAGCATCCATGGGACCTGACAACATCCCAGGCTGCCTTCTACATGAACTACAGAATGAACTGGCACCCCACCTAAGTACCATGTTCAATCATAGCCTCACCTCGGGCTTTGTGCCCATTGAATGGCACACCATGGCAGTTATCCCAGTTCACAAAGGGGTGCCACAACAGACCCCGGGAACTACTGCCCCATTAGTCTGACGAATCTGGTCTGCAAGGCCATGGAACATATCATCATGCACCTCATAAACAAAGACACTAGAGATCTCCAAACTCTGGACTCCACACAGTTCGGGTTTGTAAAAGGCAGATCATGTCTCCTAAACCTGATAGACTTTTTTGAAGCAGTCACCAAATCCATAGATGAGGGTAAGGTGGTTTACACAGCCTATCTAGATCTTGCCAAGGTGTTCGATACCATCCCCCACTCTGGAATTATAGATAAATTCACTAAACAAGGTAGAAATCCCTATGTCACAAGATGGGTTGCCAACTGGCTTACTGACAGAACCCACACTGTGAAAGTAGCAGACTCCAAATCTATCTACTTCTCTGAAGTACAGGCTAACACAGAAGGTCTTTGGCTAACTAAATTCTCAGATGACTGCAAACTAGGAGCCATAATCGAAACTCCTAATGATGTGGACATCCTACAAAAGGGCCTCACTGAGACAGATGCCTGGTGCCAAAGCCATGGTCTCAAGCTCAATACCAAAAAGTGCATTGTCATCCCCTTTGGTAAAAACTCTGTACCCATGAGCTACCACATAGGCAGTAGTCTACTTAACACTGAAAGTGTGATAACAGACCTTGGGACACAGATGGAAAGTAGTCTCTCCTTTGATAATCACATCACCACAGTGGTCAGGAAATCCTTCTATGTGGCACACCTTATCACAAAAGGTTTCTCAGCCAGAAAAAAGAGGTCATTGTTCCCCTCTACTCATCACTCATTAGACCCATTATAGAGTACAACACCCCTTTTGGTATGTACCTCATAAGACATCTACAACAACTGGAAAGTCCGCAAAAATACCTCACAGAGTGGATTACTGGCCTCAAACAGATGCCTTACGCAGACTGACTCAAAAAAACTCCAACTTTACTCTGTCGCATATCGCCCACTCAGAGGCGATCTCTGCCTAACATACAAAGCTATGTCAACCCCAGAGCTGTTGGACATGCTCCACTTAAAGAAAGCCCAATCCCGCCAAGCTACACGCTCTAGGGACCTAAACCTTTTTACCACAATAAACAGAACATGCTGGAGGGATAGATTCCTGTCCCAGAGACTTCCCATACTCTGGAACAGACTACCTATCTATGTCAAACAGAGCTCCTCATTAGCACTCTTCAAGAAAAATCTTGATGACTGAATGGGTAATAGGAAATTCACCCCAGTGATCACTTCTGTGTTTTTGCTTGATAGGGGCACAGGAAATAATTTTCTTGGGTGGCAAAAGCCAGGGTACCTTTTTGGCTAGGCTTGTATAGGCCCTAGGGCCAATAGCCTAGTACCTACCTATGACCCTATGAACTTATCTTCATGGGGAATTTGTTTCCCTTAAGCATTTGTGTTGATAACCTTCTCTAGTATAGTAACAGTACTAATACAGATAATATAGAGCTCATAATAGAAAGGTCTGAAAGCATAAGAAATGAGGATGTTTATCTCTTGTGAAGAAGCACTAATGTTGCAGCTAGAACCTTTGGAAACATAATGAAAGATCCTGTGGAAAACAGTAGAATAGAACAGAATTCAAAGCTCTGGGATTACTAAAGTTACTAAAGTGACTGCACCAGGACACAAACTTTTTAAGCTGGAGTTTTGGACATAATGAATTGTGAATTGTTTGCTAAACTGGAACTGATTGCACTGAGGTGCAAGTTACCAAACCAGCTGTTTTATATGCTGGTAAATAATGAATTTGTTTTTGCCACTGCAAATAAACCTGTACATTTTGTCACTGCTAATAAACTGCACTAAGCTTACATCAACTGTCTCCAGTGTATTGCCTTACCACACCGGAGGCTAGCAGCATGCAAAATTTGGTAATGGATCTATGCCACATTACCTGGATGTCATTACTACACTGCAGCTTGCAAATACAACATTTTTGAGTTAAACTTTTCCACCAAAACACATTTGTGTTCACTGCCTTTGGTGCTAGCAGAGGAGGAACTACTAGAAGAGACTCTAATGTTGTAATGGACCAGTGGCTAGTCCAGTTACAGCAATGAGTGATGGTTTTGGCAAATATACTGGCACCACAAAGGCCACCACAACTTTGAAGACTGTCTGCAAGGAAGACAACATAGAAGTTTTCTTTGTAAATTTTAAAAAGGTATTTTCTTACTTTTGTGTATCAGCCATCTCATACACTCTACTGCTCTATATACTCTCACTCTTACGCACAAACATGTTTACCTTGCTTACTGATTGTTTTTTACCTTCTGTTCATATCTTAGTTCTGTTCTTTTTATATCTTGGTTCTGTTCATATTTTTGTTCTACCTGCTATGTTCTCCCTTGCTCCACTCGGGCTCACTCCACTCCACTACCGTGCCCCCATATCCCACCTATCCCCACTACCTCTACATTTATAGTCACTAATCCCATCCCTCCTAACATCATTTCCTCTTCTACCTAACCTATCACTCTAAACTTGCCACATTCCTTCCTTACCATTCACTTCCTCTACTCCCCCTTCACTCCTTAACTCCACCTTCTTCACCTCCCTAAAACATCTACATTCTTTTAATTTCAACTCCCTTATTAAATTTCTCCCCATTATACACCTCTGCCTATTTACAATCCTCTCTTTTTAAGCATTGTATATTTCTTCCTTCCTACATATTTCTTTTTTCCACTCCAATTCAACTCCCTTATAAATCTTAGCACTCCACTCTCTCTCACTTTACTTAACCATCCTGTTTGTCTCCTTTGCCTTCAATTTCTGCATATACACCTTACAGCCATCCTTCAGAACTGTACTATGCACCCCACCAACTACCATACTATATTCTATTTGTCTTCTCTTAATATTTTTTTTTATTGTTTCTTCTCTCTCATCCTACAGCATCCCTATATACCCTCAGTCTATCTCTCCATCTTGCTCTTCCACTCCAATTTACCAACTTACTCATTACTTCCTACCTATTTCTTCCAATATCTGTCAAATCTCTCCCTTACTCTTTCAGACTACAAGTATTCAACCACCCCATTCCACCATCACATACCAAACTCATGGACGGCACAGTAGAGCAGTGGTAGTGTTGTCTCCTCACAGCAAGAGGTTCTCTGGTTCAATTCTCACTTGGGTGCCTTCTGTGCATAGTCTGCATGTCCTCCCTGCATTCATGTAGGTTTTCTCTGGGTGCTCCAGTTTCCTCCCAAGTTACAAAAGACATGCATCTAGAGTGGTTCTCCCCAGGCCTCCCCTGAAAATTGGCTTTGTTCCAAGTCTGACTTTCCTGGTAAATAAATGTTAAATAAAATTTTATTTTATTTATTTATTTCACATTTCTTGACCAGGATAGTCTGACTGGATACATGTCCATTTTCAGCAGAGGCCCGGGAAGAAAATCTTCAGACATACAAACAGAAAAAAATAAAATAAAATCTCATAACTCCTCTTCAAAAAGCAGCTTATTTCACCTGTTTATATTCAAGCTACTACAATGTGGAGACATTCACCCAAACACAGAGCCAAAAGACAAAGCATCACATTCCTCTAATCACAGTACTTCAAGTCATACTGAAGTTAAATTTCTCTCTATGAATATACATAGTATCTGTAACAAAGACAATGAATTCCATGATTGGGTTACCCAATACCCCCTGACATACTAGTTCTCACAGAAACATGGCTTAAACCCCTCAAAGACTCTGAAATTCTTCCCCTGGTTTTAATGTGCAAAGGATGACTGCCTCAATAAAAAAGCTGGAGGGGTTGCTGTAGTGTATCCATTTCACTTTTGCCTTACCCCCTTAGCAAAGCCCATCCCCACATTTAACAATGCCGAACTAACAGTCCCCAACTTTAAGTTAAACAAACACAAAAACGTCAACCTCTGCATTATTGCCCTCTACATTTCCCCAGGAAGCAATCTATCTACTCTGGAAGACATATTATCCTGGGTGTCAACCATCATCTCCCATTAAATCATTATCCTAGGAGATATCAGCACAGATTGGCTGAAACTATCTACAAATTTCCCCACCAACAGTATAAATCTCTTTGGCTTTTCTTAGTTAATCAAAAAAAACACCTATATTAACAAATCCAACCAAAGCAGCTCAGCCAGTGATTGGATATTAGTCTCCCACCCCAATAACCTTTGCGAAACTGCAACACTTCCTGATGCCTTAGCAATCATCATCCCACGTATACCTCCAAACTCATCTCACAACGTCATAAAAACATACTTTTAAAACTATCCACAACCTAACCAGATTTAACCCACTCACATTTACTAGTATTCTAAGCTGTATAAATTGGAACTTTCTTAAATACCTACCTCTAGATGAAGCAGTTGACAAACTGAACTCCATATTCCTGGATACACTAAATAGTCTAGCTCCACCCAGAAGAAAAATAATTAAAAATAAATTTTCTCCTTGGTTAACAACTCACGACAAATCAATCATGGGAGACAGGGACAAAGCCTTGAAAACATACCAGAAACACAAATCCCCTTCTAACCAGTCTCTCTATAAAGAACTGTATAATCTAGTCAAAAAGCTTGTCATCAGAGATAAATAATCATGCTATATAAACCCCCAGAAAACCTCTACACCCAACCCAAAGAAGTTATGGCAATCAAAAACATAAAGCTTGTAAATTTATAGTTCAAAGTTTTTCTAGTATTAATAACATTTCATTCCAAACTTGGAATACTTTTTCTTGTGATACTGTAGGTGTAGTGTATGCTTTTAAATGCCCCTGTAATTTATTTTATATTGGTGAAACAAAGAGGGCATTTAAGTCAGAACATGCAAGGGATATTTTTAACCAGAAATTTGAAAGTTCTATTGCAACACATTTTCAACAGTTTCACAATAGTAATAATGAAAGGCTGAAAGGCACTATTTTAGAAAAAAATAAATGTGTCATTATATGATATGAGCAATCTTAAAAAAACTGCTTCTGTTTAAAGAAGCATTATACATTCTTAAGTTTGGTACTTTACACCCACATGGGTTGAATGAAGAGTTGAACTGGAGACTGTTAATTTAATTATCTAATTGCTTAATTGTTTTATTGTTATAATTTTAAGTATTTAAGCATGCCCTTTTGAGATGTTTCTTTACTCCTTGAAGGCTTTTTCAGCCGAGATGTCAGAGTAATAAACCTGTTTTATTCTTGTTTGGACTCTGTGGTTGGTCGTATTTTATTTATTCATCTTGGTTTGTGGTGAAACTATCTTGTTTTTATGGCCACAGATCCTCACTTCAACTTGCCTCGTGTACTTTGAGAGACTATTGGTGATGGCTCCCAGTTATCCTTGGATAATTTTCTTAATTCTGCTCCTGACAGTAATTTACATGTTAACCATGGGGCTGTAAATGGCTCCACAGCTACTAATATATGGACAAATGGGAGCAGGATAGGAACAAACGTTGCCAAAATCCATTTGATACAGTTGGAAGAAAACTACCGACAACTATGCCAGCAGAAAGTAAGTCTCTTTTTGATGAGTTAGAAAAGTTTATTTGGAAAGAGACATCTACTTTCTTCAATATGTCGGGACTGCAAAAATACATAGATCTAGACATTACACCTAGAGGGCTGAGCGTTTTTAAAGATCCAACTCTGCCCTTTGACTTACAGAATTCTGCTGACGTGCAGTTTCATAAACGCTGGGCAGCAGCAGCCCATAGGTGTATGCTGGAATGGGTGAATATCCTGTTAGATCGAGACAGGGTAAAACAACTTGAGTTGAAGGACCAAATTAAAAAGGTTTGCAACACTATCTCTACAGGGACATATGCACATGTTCTTGATGCTTTTTTAAATGATATCAATGTCAAACTTAAGAACTATGAAACAGAATTGGTAGATAGGAAAAAATGCAAACTAATTTGAGACCTCCGTGACTATGAGAATGAGAAGGTGTTTCTTTCCAGAGCCAATTGGAAGAAAGCTCGACAGCATGTGAGATTTCAAAGACAGAGAGATGGCCCACATTTGTATATTTTCTCATTCTCAGATGGTCATTTTACATTGGGAGAAGAAGAGTTGGATATTCAAGATGAATACCCTGTTTTACCCCCTGCACAACAAACGGAACATTTTCAGCAAACTTTTCAGAATGTCACCATCTATAGGGGAGGTAAGCAGGGTACAAAACGGACTTGGGAACAACAGGAACATTTTCAAAGGGACTTTTATCCCCAGAGGGGATATAAAAGAGGTAAAAGATAATTTTTTACCCTCCCAAGACAGCTATGTCATTAATCTACCTGGACATGTTTTTACTGACTGTGAAATGGCAGTTTTAAATCGTGATTTAAAGTTTATTCCTACAGTGCTTCCCAGAAACTATGACATTAAATGTGATGTATTTAAATTTAGTAGGAAGTTACATCTGAAGTATTTTTAAAGACTCTCACTTAGAAACTGAAAATTAATAATGATGAAAGTATGAATACTTCGTGTGAAAGCTTTTATACTTGTGATTCTGACAGTTTGCCTAATGCCTATTGTAAATTAGACACACATAATGTCTGTGCATTTAGTGATTTTTTACCACCTTTCCTGAATGAAGAAGTTGTTCACTGTTCTAACATGTTCAATTTTGGGATAGAAGATGCGCTATCCAATTTTAACAGGAATAAACATCTTGTTAGTTACAACTTAACTGCTATGGAATGGGAAGCTCTTAAGAAGTTAAGTAAAATGAGGGAGATTGTCTTTAAACCCTCAGATAAGTGTAATAAGTTGGTTATTATGCATTATGCTCATTATTTAGACATGTGTATGAAACATTTAGAGGATAAAGAAACATATGATAAGATAGATTTATCGATGTATCAACAAGCTTTAGTTGAATATAGTGATTTATTAAAGAAAGGCAATAGGGCAGCCACGGTGGTACAGCGGTTAACGTTGCCGCCTCACAGCAAGAGGTTCTCCGGTTTGATACTCGGCTGGGGTGCCTTCTGTGCGGTGTCTGCATGTCCTCCCTGTGGTCGCGTGAGTTTGCTCCGGTTTCCTCCCACATCCCAAAGACATGCTGTAGGTGGATTGGACACTCTAAATTGGCCCTAGGCATGAGTGTGTACGTATGTGTGCCTTCTGTGGAAGGTTGGGCACCACGCTGGCAACTCAATACTGTAAAACTCCACTGCCAATCGTGCGGACAGGTGATCCGCTGTGGTGACCCCTAACCGGGAAAAGCCAAAAGAAGAAGAATTACAGAAAGGCAATAGGCTGGGATATTTTTCTGATGCTGATGTCAAAAAGAAGTTTAAACAAGATGGATGTAGAATGGCCCATTTTTATTGTCTCCCCAAAATACATAAAAATGTAGTTAACCTACCTGGGAGACCTATAGTTTCAGGTTGTGAGTATTTTACTCACAAGTTGGGCTCATTTTTGCATAGCTATTTAGCTCCTGCAGTGTTTGCTTTGCCATCTTATATACGTGATGTATATGACTTTTTGGCTAAAATAAGTGATGTCAAATGGAATGATAATATGTATTTTTTTTACTATTGATGTTAGAAGTCTTTATACAAATCTCAGCCACAACTTTGGCTTGGAAGCTTTAAGATTTTTCTTGGGTAGTTCACCAGTAATGGAATATATAGTTGAATTGGTTTACTTTTGTCTTACTCACAATTTTTTTGAATTTAATAATGACCTGTATAGACAGAAAAAAGGCACAGCTATGGGGGCTGCCTTTGCCCCCATGTATGCCAATTTATGTATGGGTCTTTTGAGAGTGAATATATATATATATATATATATATATATATATATATATATATATAGAAACAAATTTTTCTGTGACCATGTTATCAGTTATTTCCGATACATTGATGATTTAATCTTTATAGCTGAAGGTGGTTCAGAAAATGTATCTTATTTTGTTGAAATGTTGCATAATAATAGGTTTGGCCTACAATTTGATAGTCTTAAACTAGGTACGAGTATTCCTTTTTTGAATGTGGTGGTTAATATCAAATATGGCACCAAATTTTCTACCTCTGTACATAGAAAATTTGATTGTAGCACTCAGTATGTTCATGGTGACAGTCACCATCCTCCCCATACTATTGCATCACTTCCATTTGGTGAAATGCTTAGGATCTCTAGATTATGCAATAATATCGAAGATTTTAGACAGGAATTAAGAACAACTGTTAAAATGTTTGGGAATAGAGGCTACAGCCATAGCTTATTGGAAAAGAGCTGGAATAAATTGTGTAATGTCTCAATTATGAGACATTATATTAATGGTAGACATCCTGTATTCCCATCTAAATCTGGAAATAGAAATGACAATGATATGATCTATTTTATGACAACTTATGGATGTTTTAGTAACATAGTAATAGAGCAGGTAAAATATTATTGGAAATACCTGTGCTCTTTAAAAATGTCTCTTCCTGGTTAAATGCCAATCTTGATATTTCATATAGATGGGGGAGAAGTATTTATATTTTTTTAGTTAAGGGTAAATTCTGTTTGCCATGTATTAATGTACCAGATAGTTTATATTCTACAGGTACCATTTGTTGTAATAAGTGTAAAGCTTGTAAATTTATAGTTCAAAGTTTTTCTAGTATTAATAACATTTCATTCCAAACTTGGAATACTTTTTCTTGTGATACTGTAGGTGTAGTGTATGCCCCTGTAATTTATTTTATACTGGTGAAACAAAGAGGGCATTTAAGGTCAGATTGCTGGAACATGCAAGGGATATTTTTAACCAGAAATTTGAAAGTTCTGTTGCAACACATTTTCAACAGTTTCACAATAGTAATAATGAAGGGCCGCAAAGCACTATTTTAGAAAAAAATAAATGTGTCATTATATGATATAAGCAATCTTAAAAAACTGCTTCTGTTTAAAGAAGCATTATACATTCTTAAGTTTGGTACTTTACACCCACATGGGTTGAATGAAGAGTTGAACTGGAAACCGTTAATTTAATTATCTAATTGCTTGTTTTATTGTTATAATTTTAAGTATTTAAGCATGCCCTTTTGAGATGTTTCTTTACACCTTGAAGGCTTTTTCAGCCGAGACGTCAGAGTAATAAACCTGTTTTATTCTTGTTTGGAATCTGTGGTTGGTCATATTTTATTTACAAAAACATAATTCAACCTGGAACTAACTCAGTTCCTCAGCCTTCCACCAACCACTCCACTGCCTCCGTGTTCCATACCTACTTTATTGAAAGTATCTCTATTATTACCAACAGCTTTACCTCTACCCCTTCCACCATCTCAATTCCTGCTACCTCATCCCAGTCTCTTTTCTCCCTTAAACCCGTTCCAATATCTCGTATTGAACAGTTTATTAACAAACTCAGACCTTGCTCTCCTTTTGCTGACAATCTCACCAATGAATTCCTATATATAAGACTATCAAATTAACCCATCAAAAACTTGGTATGCTATATAGGGCTAAACCATTCCTAACAAACTCTACTAGAGTCAGACTTGCCACCACATACCTCTTAACTTCCCTTCTTTATGCCTGACCTATTCAAACTAACCTAAGCATGACCCTGAAAACCAGACTTGAACAATGTTACAACAAAACAGTAAAATTCACCACTGTCCAACCTCATAAATCTCATCATTGCCAGTCTCTTAAACAACTTAACTGGCTTGAACTTCCACAGCAAATACACATGAACCAGCTACTCCTAACTCATAAACTACTCTACAGCCCCCTAGTCTCTTCAACCTTCTCCTCCATCTTAAAATACTATCTTCCTCATCGGGAGCTTCAATCGTCTGACAAACATCTTCTGTCTAATCATAAACTATAAGATCCAGTGGTCACAATCTCTATTCTTACTGCATAGCTAAAACTTGAAATAATCTGCCACCTACTATCTGACAAGTCCCTCACTACCAAAATTTCAAGTCCCACCTCAAAGAACATCTTTCCAAATCTTGGTTATGCTCATGTTCCTCACCTTCCTAGCTTTTAGCTTATATTAACAGCTGGTATTTTTCCGTGATTCTTCTTGTAATCACCTTGTATTCTTCTAAACTACATACTAAGTTGTTCTCTAACTTATAATTTACTCACACTAGAATAAACCTGTGCCTAACTATGTAATCATTACTACTAGTAATACTCAAAAATTGTATTTTGTTATCTATATAAGTTTTTGCATATGCAGTTTTTTCTTACTGTTTAATGTCTATATTTAAGATGTACTTTTTACTGCTTGTAAATATCCCTGTATCCAACTTTATATTTTAAAAATCTGTAGCGAAGTTTATTTCTTTTCAGTGTTAATGTTCTTGTATTGTGTATAATTGATGTGAAACTTTTCTCCCCAGGCCTCTTCTGAAAAAGGGTAATCTGTACCCAGTCTGACTTGCCTGGTTATCAAATATCAAATAAATAAATAAGTAAATAAATAAACAAATAAATAAGGTACTCAAAAAAACTGGATTCAGTTGAACTGGGTCAAGATTTTGTCCAGTTCACTCGCTGGGGAGGCCCTGAGATCCTTATGGACTTGGATGGAACTGATTACTTGGACTATCAGAAACTGAAAAAAAGAACTTTTAGAAAAGCAGGTGTGTCTTCTGATTCACAAGCATTCAGTTTTTTTACAGGATATTTAGTATTCGATTTTAGCAAAATGGTATATAATGAACTTGCAAATTTTATCACCTTAGATAAACTGCAATAAATGTACATCAAGTGCTTCCTGTGTATCAGTGCATTGCCTTACAAATATCTATCTGTATCAGTGTATTGCCTTACAAATATCTATCTATCTATCTATCTATCTATCTATCTATCTATCTATGTGTACACGTGTGTAAATTTAGTATAGCCAATCATCCAGCTTGTTTTGGAATGCATTTTATGTCCAGAATATATTTGCACAAAATTGTTTTATGTCAGAATTAAAAATCATATATATTTCTTCAGAACAGTGACCTTTTTGCCACTGGTTTTATGTTGGCCACTCTAATGTGCTAACTCAGATTACTTGAAGACTTCTTTGCACTTGAAATTACCAAGCACATTCTGAATTTATTTATTTGTTTTTGTTTACCAGAAAAGTCAGATTGGGCAATGCCCATTTTCAGCAGAGGCCCAGGCAATAAAGCTCCATTTGCTTACATTGCATTATACTATGTTCCAGTCAAGCAGAGAGTAGTTACATTTCTATTTACCTGTATACGCAAACAGTAGTTGCATTTATACATATACATTCTACGATTTTACATTATGTGGAAGTTACTAAAGCAAAAGCACACATGCAACTTAGTGGATTGTACAGGCAGCAGTTACGTATAAAAATTGTTTTGTCATTTCAGTAAGAGCTTGAGAATATTATGTTTAAGGAGATTATCTGGATAATATTTCACAGTGAAAAGGTTGTAACCCTGTGATGAGCATGTACAGGACCAAGACTGGTTAGGTTCTGTTTAAGCAGTGGTTTAAAACTGTAACTAATTGTAGCTGAGTGTCATGAGAAAATTGCTAGCAAATTTTATACCACTTCATAGATACTATCCTATACTTGTAGGTAACATTAGTTAGCCTACATAGGCATATGTTTTCTTTCTTTCTTTTCTTTTCTTTTCTTTTTTGCTATCCAGTCCACAACAAACATATGTGTGAAATTTTCTGGCTAACAAAGTCAGAAAAGTATCAGAATTATATCATTACTGTATTTTTGTGATAGAAATAAAATAATACATAATTCTCAGTCACGTTCAGGAGACCTCTGTCCTCTCAGTAGAGTGTGGATAATTATAAATGTTATACTAGAAACTGGTACATAACTAATATCCACATAGTAAATATATGAGGTTTTAAATGGATGAATTCAGAGGCATGAAATGTAAAATGTCCTTTTACTAGTTATCAGGAAAGATGGTTCTAAAGTCAGTCTTGTTGTGCTGTAAAAGTAACATACCTTCTCAGATGTACAAACTGAACACTTACCTGCTTACTTAATCTAAACTCTTAAGTAAAAAAATTGCAATAAAATGTAACATTTAGGCCTTGTTATTTAGTCAAAACTTATGTAATAAGCATTCTAATAATAATTTTTTTCTAACAGCATTACTTCAAAGGTGTGCTATAAAACTGAATTGTTTTCACAGTGGGATTCGAAAACCTTTTTCACCTTGTGGTAAGTGTTTTTTCATGGTAACTAGCCATACACAGGGAGGGGTGGTGATTTAGAGAAACACTGAACATGAGTGCAGAAGCCTGAGAAATTCCACATCCTGCATAATATGTAAATGGCAGAATAATTATATGGTAATAAGAAACAGTATTAAAATGTGGCCAATCATGCATGCAGATGAAGACAAACAATATGGACAAGTGATTCAGAAACTATATATTTGGCACTGAGAAACACTAACCCCAGAGATGCTGACTGCAGCTTAAAAGTGGTTTATGTGGAGTGAATTTACATCTTACTGGCAAAGCAAGGTATGACCTGCCATGGTTAATAATACCTATCAGAAATCTCCAGACCATGTCAGAGAATGGATACAACTGTGTTGTGTCACAGGCCCATGTTATTGTAATTGTAAAATGTGTTTTTGGTTTGCTGAGGGCTCCCTGGGGTAGCTGTGCAGTATGACCCTGGCACACGTAGAAAATATTTTCAGTCTGTGCAATGTTATGCAACATCATTATATTAAAGCAGTTACAGATGGGCAGACTTATTCAGGAGCAGGATATCCCAGACTCAGCAGTGGAGGAGGTGCCTGATCAGCAGCCTGTGATGTAGTCAGCTGATGAGGATGCCAGATGGATGCCATGGTCCTGACAAAGAAGCAGCATCTGGCTTATAACTATGGGCCAGAACAAAGTAGTATACAGATCAATAAAAATGATGCATGCAAGCCTTCCCACAAGCTGTGCTATGCCATGCATAGACTGGCCACACTGTGTATCAGAAGTTGGTTCCCTGAGTACCAAAGTATAGAGGGCAAGGCACAGTTATGATCAACATGTGCACAGGTGGTATCTAGTGCCATTAGCAGGCAGCTGTGTGTGGTGGTGTGTTTGTATTTTTCAGACATGTTTGTGGGTTGGGAGACTGGGGTACATTGTTGTGTGAGTGTATGTAGGTAGGCAGTGCAGAAGTCTGATGGAATGTTTTCTGGGACACAGCCCTAGCAGATGTTGTAGCACTGTGCCATGATATTGTAGACAACTCCAGGATATCCTCAGGAGAGGTATGCACAGATTGTGCACTTCTGCATTCATGGGAGTAACTTTTTCTGGGGGAGGGGGTCATAGGCATGATCCACACCATTTAGAGAAGAGTGCTCCTTACTATGAACCCATGATATTGGTATACTCAGTACAAACACCCACTTTTGTGGATGTCCACATTGCATTATACTTCCTGCAGCACTGGATGGTGGAGTGGATGTGGTGGTACTATGTATGCCTGATTGTGACCTCCCCCTTCCATGGCAGACTTTCACAACTGAGATGAAGGTGGACTGGCTATGACAAGTGGGTTGCCATAATGTCCTGCCACACAGGGGTACCTACTGCAGGCAGATCCCTGTACCATATGCCCGTGATATTACACATGTGGCTTATGCACTCCCTGAGGACATCACACAAACTATCTCACCAAGGCATGTGCTTTTGTCTGCCTGTCCCTGAACTATGGCTCTGTAAAAATGCTAGGTTGCAGCCATGGGCACAGCTAGCATAGATGGTGGACGTTTGCCATGGTGTGCTCAGCCAACAGCACAGTGTGACATGCTTAGCCACCAGCACAATGCCCATTAATGTCTTCCCTTGCTGTACAGAGGTTGTGGAAACCCATGGAGAGTCCCTCCTCTGGTAGATCTGCCTGCATCTTCCTGTCCTTATGTGCCTTCCCTTGTCTGGGGGAGTTGGCTGCAGACACAGAAGCTTTGTCCATGAAATGGTGTGGGAATGTGAACATTACATTTCCCATGTCCAGCACTGACAAGAGTAACCCCTAATCATGTCAGGATTTGGCTGCCACCTACATCAGAGCTGGACAGTTCCCTCACATCAGGTAGTTGTATATTCATGGCGGAGAACCTGACAACATATTACCTGTGAAAAAACAAAATAAATAATCCAATCTAAATAAGACTCTTCACCAATGCCTAAACCCCAGTGAATGAAAAAATACTAGTCAATATAGTACTACAGGAAATTAACAGGTAATGCACCCTGTAGTGGTGGCCACTGTACCTGAAGCCCTGATGCTCTTGAAAAAAGTTGTCATGGCTGTAAATGGTACTACAAGAGATATTTATCTACCATGGCAGATAAGTTTTCATGTTAACACATACCCAACTGGGGCATCACCAACAGATATTCTTTGTGATCAGTTCAGCTCAGCACTAACTTCTTGGACTCCACTGTGGCTTGTGAACTGTCCAGACTTCCATATGCAGAGATGCCAGGAACATTGCCTTCTGCTCCAGTGTCAGGTGGATTGCCTGATATTTTGCAGCACTTATGTTGGTGGCCTGACTTCTCGTTTGATCACAAAGTCTTATTTTGCTCATGACAGTATCAATGTCATTAATGATATCCCACCAGGCACGGTTGTAAAAGGGGTATTCAGATTTGTTATGGTCGATAATCTATTAACCATGGAGATGGAGGGCTTCTAGCAAGATATCATTCTTTGCATGGGAGAACTTTTTTTCCAGTGGTTACCATGTTGTGGCATACATGTCTAAATAGGAAACAAAAATGTATGTGAGGGCTTTTACATCTCTACTTCATATATGCCTACACAAATTTAAAGTGTAGGGTGCCAGTGTGGCAAGAAATATGTGGCTTTGATATATGTATGTATGGAAAGTCACACACATATGGAGTATGCTTGGAATGGGCTTCCTTAAGTCACACGAGACCCCTCTCTCTCCCCAAAAAAGTGGAATCCTCATGGAGATGATATGTAATGGCCTCTCACAGTATTCAGAAGATGATTATCATAACTGTTATACATGCTATGCTGATTGTACTAATACATACTACAAACAGGAATATTCATGTATGTATATTGTTTCAGTACATATGTAAAGTACACAGCAAACACATAATTAATGTGTAGCTTACCAAGGCTAGAAATACTTCAGTAATAACAGATAAGATTTGATAAATACCAGGAGCATGTTGGCTTCTGTTGTAGGAAGTGGGTTGTGAAGGTACACTGTATATATCCCATATATAGACACTTTAGTGTTTTTGACAATAGATGTGGTGGAACTGTTTAATGATATCCCCCATGATGTGGGATTGGCTTGGTTCAATGACGTTTTGTGTGAGTCCACCTGTTTTGACTAGAACGATATCTACACTTTGAATGTTTGTATGGAGCTTGTGTCAAAAAATAATTTTGTGTTTTTGGAAGGACAATACTTCCAACAAGCAAAAGGTGTTGCGATGGGTGCCTCTTGTGCCCCTATCTTTGCCAACATTGTATTGATTCAATGGGAAAATAACTTTTTTTTTCAATAGATTAAGAAGGTCCTCTGGAGAATATATATACCCCGTACCTGGATGACATATTTATTGGTTTGGATGGGGACACATCTAGTATCATTCCCTTTATGGATTTTTTGAATTCTACTATACCTTTTCTAAAATTTACTTACAGTTTTAACTCGGAGTCTATCAATTACTTGGTTGTTACCCTAGTTAAGGATGAGGTAACGCAGTCTATCCAAACTACTATATATAGAAAACCAACTTATTGCAATAGTTTATTGCATTATCAAAGTAATCATCCCACTTTCCAAAAAAGAGAAATTATTAAGGGCCAATATATCTGGCTTGCTAGGATGGTTTCAGACAATACTGTATTTGACAGAGAAAGTGAAGTTTTGCCAAGTATGTTTAGAGCCAGAGGATGCCGTCAACAAGTTATTAACAAAATTAGGGTTGACATCAAGGCAAGAAGGGAAAGTGGTACTATTGTACCCCTTATTAAATCTAACATTGGGTCAGTGGAAGATCTAAGTAGAACAGTGAAGCCCCTTAAAAAGGACTTATCTACATGTTTTGTTATGCAACATTATGTAGAAGATAGTGACATTAGGAACATACTCATAAAACATTGGGCAGCTTTTTCCTTATTTAAAGGTGTTGCTGACAAAGTGGGGGACAGACCTATTTTTGTTTATAAAAGAGGGAGAACTGTAAAAAAATATTTGGAATCTCGGGTTGGATATTCACTCATGTACTCTAATGAAAAAACAGGGACTAGGAGATGTGGCTCCTGCAATCAGTGTAGGCAAATTCTGACAGCGGATTATGTGCATGTTAATGGTGTCTTTTGCAAGGCTATTTTTGCTTGCAATTGCAACTCTAAAGGAGTGATCTACTTGGCCTGCTGCCAAAAGTGCCCTAGTTTCTATGTGGAAAAAACTCAGAGAACCCTTAAAGATAGAATATACGAACATTCTCTTGATATTAGAAAGAAAATAAATCTAATTCTTTGGCCAAGCATGTTAACGAGCATCCATCCCATTATTTTTTTTTTGGACTAGATTGTGTTCTGAAAAACCCTAGGGGAGGTCCTTGGGAGGATATACTGGAGAAATGGGAGTTGATTTGGCAACTCAGGTTAAATGCTAATTCTCCCCCTGGACTCTACAAGCACATCTCTATTGGCAGCGTTTTAAAATTGAAGTCTTATCAAGTTTGAATATGATGTTTTGTGTGAAAATAGTTATATCACTGTATACATATATGTTTTTCATGGGTCTATATTATGATATTGCATGCTCAGAAGAACGAATGACACATAATCAACCCCATGTAAGCGAAAGCTTACAACGTCAAAACTTCAGATCGCTGTTCTGTAAAAAAAAAAAAAAAAACTGTAAAACATTACATAATGTGGAGGGCTTTGCCCCCTACCCCCCCCACTTAAATATACCAACTCTGAGATCGCATTACAGTGCCGAAAAGGCAAAGTAGCGAAAGCAGCCAAATTAATTTTTTTCCCAGGGAAAGAATTTGATGAAAAGCCACTTAGCTATTTTGCCTTTTTGTGCTTTTCAACAAAGATGTATTTGACAACCTGCGTCTGCGACAGCATAATAGGGAGCCATTTTTCATTATTTTTTGCTTTTTCATATTTTGTTAGAAGTTTTAAATGTGCCTAAAAATGTTTTTACACTTAAACTTGTGGGTGTGTGTAGTCACATGATCCGCTAATGGGTCTATATAAACCTGGGTTTGTATGTGGCTGTATACTCTGAAGAAGTCTGCTTACCATTCAGATGAAAGTGCTAAGTATTGGATTAAACAACTTTGTTTCATATACTTTTGGTTCTTGGTCTTTTTTTTTTGCTACCTGTGGAAGTGGAATATTTATGATTGTGTTGTTGCCATCCATCTTTGCTGAAGTGATATTCGAAATTCATTTTTCTAATCCGTGTTCATTTTACACTGTTGAAGAAGCAGATGGCTATGGTTCTTTCCTAATTCCCTCCTGCACATTCCTATATTGCTTCCACTTTGTTCTTCCCCTGCTTGCCCCCCATTTCACCACTTTCCTATCTACCCCATTTTCACACCTTTAATCTGGTCAAAAAATAGAATCACACACTACAGACATAAATAATAAATCCCTAATGAAGCCCTTCACTTTTTGACCTCTGTGTCTGTGTAGAGTTTGGCATCGCTCACTAATGTTGAGTAGCTGTGAATGGAGCTTCATGTCTTATGATGTGGTGTGGTTATTTCTGTACAATGCTGCTTAAACCCACTGAGCTAAAGGAACATACAGTTAAAGCAAAGTAAAGGCACTCAAATTAGATATGTACTGCAACATTTATTTGCACTGATGAATGTATAACACTGCAAATACATTTGTATACTGTTGACATAAATCAATTGCCTGATGTTCATTGTTATACACTACTTCACTGTAGTCACTGCATCTCACATTTTCAAAAATTATCACATTTAATTATGCTATACTATCCTGAAAAAATGAGTACAAAAATTAGATTGAGCTGGATTTGAACACTGTTTCATTTCTGCTCAAAATATAAACTTGCTGCTGTTAAACCTACTGCCACAGAGAAAACTAGGCAGGTGTTTTTATTACACTCAGTATTTACCAAAGTGCTTATTGCTGAAACTTTCTGCTTAGTGTGTTTGCATAGGGGGAGGCAAATGAATGGAACTTCTTACTATTTTACCAGTTAAGCAGTGGCCTGCATTTGCTCGCCACTTAACTTTGCTTAAACAGGGAAGGTAGCAGCAACACTCCATAATGTTATAAAATTTATGCCACAACATTTTCCAATACAAAATGAACACCATAGTATCTGTCAGATATGCATAAATACTTCTCAAGTTCAAGTTGTAATCATTCAATGTGGATCTCGCATGTGTGTGCCATCGATCGTGCAAACCTGTTGCTCGGCGATGTGCTATGGAAACAGCTGATTGGCATGTATTACTATGTTTACTGCCCAGTTAGTCTTCATCCCATTAAAATTCATATAAAAACACAACAAAAGAGAAGACACGTGTTACTGATTGAACACATATTTACTCAGACTCGTGTGCCCTGCACACATGCACATGAAAATGGATATGTCAATAGTAGTTTACAAATGTCAACTACACTACAGCAACAAATAGTAAAAATGCATTGTTACATCATCTAAAGCTTTATACCAACAATACACATTCAGATTGTATTATACATGTATTACTGTGGACATCAGTTCATCACAAATATAAACACACGTGCATACACAGTTGCATCCATGCTGATCACAAAACATGTGTGCGTCTCTGTATGACTGTAAGTGTGTAATGTATACAGCATATTGAGAAACAGGTGCATTTGTCTCACTTCTGCAACATGCATTCCTGATATATTTTATCTTTTTGTATCTAGTTTGAGAACTTGTCTTTTTAAGTATACATGCACATTGGAAATACAACAGAAAATACAAATTACACACTTTGCACAAGATATGTAAACCACATCATATATTGATGATGGCAATATCTATGAAGACCTGTGTAACAAGGCAAAGGCATACTTCAGGGACGGTGCAATTATTAGCTACTGTGTTCTGCGGATGTGAGCAATGTATTTATAAGTGGGTTAACTCAACACAACAGCCACATTATGTGTGAGTCCCTAATGTATGTGTAAGTGTATGTGCATAGTCAGAAGGACTTGACTCTGTATCCTACTGTCAGTAATCCAGTCCCACGCAGAACAAATATTTTGACAGTCATACATGCCTACACTGCCAGTTCATAGAGGTCTCCCATCATCTTCTCCCAAGCATACAATGATGATGTCATCCACTCTAAACTGTCCAGCAGCAGTGCAAAAGTTGCAGTGAAGTGCTTGTGTTAAGTACTGACTTATTTAGCTTGTGTAATTAGTTAGGTGTGTGTGTGTGTGTGTGTGTGTGTGTGTGTGTGTGTGTGTGTGTGTGTGTGTGGTGGGGGTTAATCTCACTACAGTTAACTGGTGTGTGTGTGTGTGTGTGTGTGTGTGTGTGTGTGTGTGTGTGTGTGTGCAGTCAGATGAATATGATTTTGTGTTCTACCTTCTGCAATCAAGACCTGTAAAGGGCAAATTTTATGACAGTCATACATGTCTACCAGTCATTTCATACAGGCCTCCCAACATCTTCTCACAAACATACACTGCTTATATTATCAGCTGTGCTCTCCCAAGAAAAGGAATAAGAGAGTATGTGTTATTCTTAATACTGGCTTTATAGCTAAATCATTAAACTGCTTAATCCTTGTTGTTGTTAATTGTAAGTCTCTCAGCCTGATCACCCAGTAGCCACACCACCCCCTATATCCTCTAGTCTAAGGATAGTCCTTCTTATAATTTTTAGCTTTCTTATCCTATTCAAATAGATTGTCTTTCTAGCCCTAGTGTAGCCTTCCCCATTTTTTTTACCTCTGCTGTTTTTAACCTGATTGCCCACTAGGTGGCACCCTCTTATCTATTCATAGTTCATAGTTTAGTACTAGGCTAGCTGCCCTTGTGAGCCATTTTGGGCCTAGCCAATTGACCATTGTGAGACTCAAAACCTGCACCTTGTGTTTGTAAGGCAAACACCTTGGCCATTAAGCCACCCTCCCAACCCTTCTTGTAGCCCCCCATTCTTTGAAAAGCTTTCCTCTTTTTAAAACTGATTTTTAGCATTCTTACTATTGATATATTAATATTCTATTTAACATCTGATACAAAGATCATAATCAAAGTTTCCTACCTTAATCAATTAAAACACATAGCCTTTGTCTCTCTCCTACCTCCTCTAATAATTACCTACATATTACCCTCCTATGAACAACCATTACACCCAAACCTTCTATCCCCCTCTAAATCCACTTCCACACCACTACTAGCTATCTACCAACACAACTATTCCACCACAACTAGTCCCTGCTACCTGCAAGCCAAATATCATAGACTAACCCATATAAAATATAGTAACCTACATACAAGAAAAATATTTTTTTATTTTTCTAAATTTAACAACCCCACATATAAAACATTCCACCTAGCCCTGCTAGATGGAGACATTCATCCTAACCCCGGCCCAAACAATATTCCCAACACTGTACCAAGCAACTCTTACATAACTAATACACATACTCCTAATAAACCTCCAAACTCCCTTTCTATAGCACATCTTAACATTCGAAGCATTAAAAACAAGATTGCCCATCTTCATGCCTATTAGAATTCTACCAATTTGACATCCTATGTTTATCTGAAACATGGCTAAAATCCTCCATTAATGACAATGAAGTCACCCCCCCCTGTCTACAATATCCTTAGATTAGACCGTATTATCAAAAAGGGAGGGGGCGTAGCAGTCCTTTATAAAAACAATCTACAAGTCACCACTTCAAGCATACATCTACCTATATTTAATAATGCTGAAATCCTTGTCACCAAACTTCAAATCAACAAATTCAAATCCATTAACATTGCTTGTATCTACCTTCCCCCTGGAAATAACATTAATACCCTTGAATGCATTCTAAACTGGCTATCACTCAATCTTCCACAAGAAACTATAGTACTTGGAGACTTTAACATTGACTGGAAGTCCTGTAGTACCCCTCATCCCACCACCCATATTAATCTTTATGGCTTCTCAAAAGTCATCACCTCCACTACAAGAATTAATAAAACCAACAACAAGGAAAGCACATTAGATTGGATCCTTACAAACTCTCCACATCTCACATACAAAGCAGGAACTCTCCCTGATGATCTGAGTGACCACTCATTTACATATATCATCAGACACAAAACTAGCATACCTAACCCAAATACCTATCGGACAATACGGACTAAAAAATTCTTCAACCCTGAACTTTTCCAACTAGAACTCAAACACTGCAATTGGTCACCACTAAAAATACTCCCTCTAGATAAAGCAGTTGACTACTTTAATTTCAAATTCTTAGCCATCCTTGACCAGCATGCCCCAGTATGCTCTATTAGAAATAAAGCTAAAACTGCCCCTTGGCTCACCATAGCTACCAAACAGAAAATTCTCCTTAGAAACAAATCTTGGGCAAAATGGCACACTACCAGGAATCTTACAGACCACCAAACCTTTAGACAACTTAGAAATACTACTAAAAAAGCTATACTATTAGATAAACAAAACTTTTACATCCAACTACAACAAACTAACCAAAGGAACCCACAAAAATTCTGGTCCAGCATCAACAAACTCCTACACCCAGGCCAGTCTACTACTCCTAGCCCACAAGACTCTAGCCATGTAAATCCAACTCAAACTGCCAATGCCTTTAATTCTTTCTTTACAGATGCCATTCAAACACTAGCTAAGCAATTATCTCCAAGTTCCCCTAATCTAAACACCTCACTAACTTACCCAATTCCATCATTTCAGCTAAAACCTGTTCCTACTTCCTTCATTTGCTCTCTTCTAGAAAAATTCAAACCTACTACCCCCTCTGCTGACCATCTACCTGCAGAATACCTGCAAAAAGGAGCCAAAGCCATAGCATTCCCCATTTCCATACTAATAAACAGAACTATAACCGAAGGATATATCCCATCTATCTGGAAAATCTCACATATCATCCCCTTTCATAAAGGCGGAAACTCCATTGACATTTCAAACTATAGACCAATAGCTCTACTCTCTCCACTAGCAAAAATTATGGAAAAGTGTGTCCATAAGCAACTACTCACCCATCTTATCAAAAATAACCTACTTGCCAACTGTCAACATGGGTTTAGACCTAACCACAGTACCACCACAGCTCTACTCTCCTTCACAGACTGTATAAATTCAAACCGTAATAATAATACTCTTTCCTCGTCTGTCTTCATTGATTTATCTAAGACTTTTGACATGGTTAACCACCAGCTCCTTATAGAAATACTTAAATCTCTTTATCTTGATACACTAGCCTTAAAATGGTTCAAATCCTACTTAGATAATAGGCAACAGGCAGTACTATGGGAAAACAATCTATCTTCTCACCTCCCCATTTCCCTTGGTGTTCCCCAGGCCTCCATATTAGGCCCACTGTTATTTTCCATTTTCATTAAGGACCTCCACCAAGCAATTCCACATGCAATCTGCATTCAATATGCAGACGACTCCACCATTATTTGCTCAGCTAAAACTCCTACCGAGCTACAGTCCCTGACACAAAAAGCATTTAATACAGTTGAGCAATGGTTTTTAAACCGTTGCCTCCTACTTAACCCTAAAAAAAACTAAACTTCTACTCTTTGCTCCTACTCGCAGGTCAACCCCTCTTAACTTCACTCTTATATCCAAGAAAGGGACTCTTATATCTCCTGACCTAACCACTAAACTTCTTGGAATAACCATAGATAATAACCTAAACCTCGATACTCATATTAACATCACTATAAAAACAGTAAATAAGAAACTGGGATCCCTTTACAGAATCAGACCCTTTCTTACTCCTTCAGCCAAAACCACTATAGCTAGAACTCATTTAATCTCTACCCTACTCTATGCTTCACCCATATTTACCAATCTCTCAAAAAACAACCTCAACAGACTTGCTGCCTCCTATCATAGTATTGCTAGATTTGCCACAGGTTCTCCTTTTAGAACACATCGTTGTAACAACCTAAAACAATTAGGATGGCTAGAGTTCCAAAACCACATACTATTTCACCAACTTGCTATTATCCATAAGATCCTGTATTACCCCACCTGTACACCTATACTGACTACTCTCATAACCCCCTACAACAATCTTAAGAATTTACGCTCTTCTAATAAGTTACTTATTACTACCAGCAAATCCAACAACTCAGCTGGAGATTCGTTGTTCTCTAACTCTGTAGGCAAACATTGGAACATACTTCCCTCTGAACTCCTATCTCTGTCTTCTATAACACTTTTTAAACAGAAACTAAAACAATTTATCAGTACTCATTGGCTATGCCCTTGTACTAACCCTGACTAACTTTTTGTCTATTTTCTATGTGTTCTCTGCTTCTAATATGAATATGTTCTATCTACTGACATCATCTTGCTGTTTCCTATAAATCTTGTATTTCACTGTATCACTTGGTACAATTGTATAAGTAAACAACTTTATTATGCTATTTTATTCTGCTTGCACAAGTACACAACTATTTTGTTTTATATTTTTGTTTTTCATATCTCCTCATCAGGAGCCATGTACTCTTGTCTGACACAATCAAAGCCAAATTTGTGCTGTGGCACTTGTGTTAAATATTGTGTGCTGTACGTAGTTAGGTAGGGGTTCTAGTTCTAGTCTTACTGCAGTCAACTGTTTTTTGTGCTCATTTAGGTCCCACTGTAGAACAGCATGTGAGACACTTTGATTACCATCTTCTTCTCACTACACACTGCTGATGTCATCAGCTATAAATTGTTGTCTGACACCATCAAAGCCAACCTTGTGCTGTAGTGCTTGAGTTAAGTACTGTGTTCTGTACATAGGCATGTGTTTTTAGTCTCCGTGTGGTTATTTGGTGTGTGTGTGTTCAGTTAGTTCACATACTAGAGTCCATTTTAGAACAGCATGGGAGACGCTCCAACTACCATCTTCTTCTCAACACACACTGCTGATGTCATCAGCTATAAAGTGTTGTCTGACACTATCAAAACCAGACTTGTGCTGTGGCACTTGTGTTTAGTACTGTACATAGTTAGATAGGGGTTCTAGTCTCACTGTGGTCACCTGCTGTGTGTTTGTGTTCATCTGGTTCACATTTTAGAACAGTGTGTGAGGCACTCTGACTACCATCTTCTTCTCACCACACACTACTGATATCACCAGCTATAAAGTGTTGTGTGACACTGTAAAGGCCAGACTTGTGTCATGGTTTTTGCATTAATTGCTGTGTTCTGTACATAGTTCAATGGAAGTTCTAGTCTCAGTGCAGTTAACTGTTCTGTGTGTGTTTGTGTTCAGTTAGATCACACTCTAGAGACCTTTAGAACAACATTTGAGACACTCTGACTACCATCTTCTTCTCACCACACACTGTTGTCATTAGCTATAATTGTTGTCTGACACCACCAAAGCCAGACTTGTGCTATGGTATTTGCATTAAGTACTATGTTCTGTACATAGGTAGAGGTTCTAGTCTCACTGTAGTCAACTGGTATTTGTGTTCATTTAGTTCACATTTTAGAACAGCATGTGAGACACCCCAACTACCATCTTCTTCTCACCACATACTACTGATGTCATTAGCTATAAATTGTTGTCTGACACCATCAAAGCCCGACTTGTGCTGTGGTACTTGCATTATGTACTGCGTTCTGTATGTAGGTAGGTAGGGGTTCTAGTCTGACTGTAGTCAACTGGTATTTGTGTTCATTTAGTTCACATTTTAGAAAAACATGTGAGACACTCAGACTAACATTTTCTTCTCACCACACACTACTGATATCATCAGCTATAAAGTGTTGTCTGACATTATAAAATCCAAAGTTGTTCTGTGGCACTTCTGTTAAGTACTTTGCTATGTACATAGTTAGGTAGGGGTTCCAGTGTCACTAAGGTCAACTGGTGTGTGTGTTCATTCAACAACCACTATGGTGACAATTTTAAAATAGCATGTGAGTCCACAGCTGTGTCCGATACTCCTCTGAACATCTTCTTGTAACATACACTGGTGATGTCATGCTGTACAAAATACACTCTGACAATATTCAAGTCAAACTTGTGCTGTGGCAATAATGTTAAGTACTGTGTTCTATAGCTTCTGTGACTAGATGTTTAGAGCCCTAGTCTGACAGCAGGCAACTTGAGTGTGTGTACATGCAAATAATAGCTTTGAGACAATTTTGCACAGAGGTGTGACTCCACATCCATGTCAAACACTCATCCCAACCTCTTCTCAGCAGACAATGATGCTATCATACTCCATAAAATCCAATGTGACAGTGTTAAAGTCAGACATATGTGGTGGTTCTAGTGTTATATTGTATGGAATTTAGCTTCTATAACTACACAGGTATAATGTTCAAATCAGACACAGTTTACTAATGTGTGCATGTTTGGTGGTACACTACCACTTAGGAGAACCTGTAACATGGTCCCAGGCATCCAACATCTCCTTTTCATGGGTTCATAGGTAGATACTAGGCTATTGGCCCTAGGGCCTGTATAAGCCTAGCCAAAATGGTACCCTGGCTTTCCTTTCACCAGCCAAGAAAATTATTTTCCTGTGCTTCTGTTGAGTAGAGACACAGAGGTGATCCCTGGGGTGAATTTCTTATTTCCCATCCAATCATCAAGATTTTTCTTGAAGAGAGCTAATGAGGAGCTTTGTTTGATATAGATAGGTAATTTGTTCCCAAGTATGGGACATCTCTGGGACAGGAATCTATCCCTCCAGCATGCTCTATTTATTGTAGTGACAATGTTTAGGTCCCTAGAGCATGTAGCTTGGAGGGATTGGAATTTCTTTAGGTTGAGTATGTCCAACAGCTCTGGGTTTGACATAGCTTTGTATGTTAGGCAGAGATAACCTCTGAGTAGGCAATATGCGACGGAGTAAAGCTGGAGTTTTTTGAGATGGTCTGCATAGGGCATCTGTTTGAGGCCAGTAATCCTCTTTGTGAGGTATTTCTGTGGCCTTTCCAGTTGTTGTAGATGTCTTGTGAGATACATACCAAAAGGGGTGTTGTACTCTATAATGGGTCTAATGAGTGATGAGTAGAGGGGAACAATGACCTCTTTTTTCCTGGATGAGAAACCTTTTGTGATGAGGTGTGCCATGTAGAAGGATTTCCTGACTACTGTGGTGATGTGATTATCAAAGGAGAGATTACTGTCCACCTGTGTCCCAAGGTCTCTTATCACACTTTCAATGTTAAGTAGACTACCACCTATGTGGTAGCTCATGGGTACAGAGTTTTTACCAAAGGGGATGACAATGTACTTTTTGGCATTGAGCTTGAGGCCATGGCTTTGATATCAGACATCTGTCTATGTGAGGCCCTTTTGTAGAATGTCCACATCATTAGGAGTTTTGATTATGGCTCCTAGTTTGCAGTCATATGTGAACCTCATTAGCCAATGACCTTCTGTGTTAGCCTGTACTTCAGAAAAGTAGATGCCAAACAGGAGAGGACCCAGGACTGAACCCTGTGGTACTCCACTTGTCACTGGTCTGAAGTCGGATTTGAAGTCTACTACTTTCACAGTGTGGGTTCTGTCAGTCAGCCAGTTGGCAACCCATCTTGTGACACAGGGATTTATACCTAGTTTAGTGAGTTTATCTATAATTCCATAGTGGGGGGTGGTGTCAAAAGCCTTGGCGAGATCTAGATAGGCTGTGCGAACCACCTTACCCTCATCTATGGCTTTGGTGACTGCTTTCCCCCCCCCTTTTCCAATTCTCCCATTCCCTTTTTTCATCACATATATGAAATAGTTATCACATCTCGTGTATTGTTTTTATTATTTTTCCTTTTCCCTTTTTGTCCCTCATTTTCCTATATGATGTTTTTTTTCCCTGTTTTTTTCTCCTCCCCTTTCGTTTATTCACCCCTCCCCCCCTTTTTTCCATCTTTCCTTTCCCCATTCCCTTCATCCCTTTCCTTTTTCCCCCCCGCTCCCCTCCCCCTTCGTTTCTCTTCCCCTTTTCTAATTTCCTTCTATTCTTCCCATTTCCCCCTTCCTTTTCTCCTCCCCCTCCCCCCCTTTTCCAATTCTCCCATTCCCTTTTTTCATCTCCCCTCTTTATCATTACCAATGTTTCCCTATCCTGTTCTTTTCTTCCAGAGTTTTTGAATAATGTAGTATGAACTACTTTTTAGAATTTTAGGACACTGTAAATGGAATACAATATATTATGCTTCATGGAAGATATTTATATATAAATTCTTGAATGGGAACACTAGGAAGTATGTGTTTACTTATTTATAATATGGATGTATTAGTTTTTACTTATGCATAGATATTGATGAATAGTAGGGAATGTTGCTGCATATATATATATTTTTATTATATTTTAACCTTTGATATTTTGCCTGCTATAGTAGTGGAAAGACATCATGTATTATGTTTAGACTACATTTGAAACATTCTATGAATAGCAGCTTTATGGCATGAATGAAATTGAGTGACTCTTTAAAAATTGATTAATTTGTATTTAGCCGCCAAAATGTTGTTAATTAGGGTGTATACCACAACTATATAAGAGCAATATTAACTTTTAAACATTGTAACCTGATGAAGCGCACTTGTAGGTGCGTGAAAGCGCTTGTTTCGTGTTTATATTAAAATTTGTTGCTGTTAATTTCATCGTGGAGGCTTCAGTGATTTGTTGGATAATCTTGCTGTTCTTTTGCTGGTGCCTTGGACGGTCGTGCTGGGTTTGGTGCTTATATTTTCAGTTATTTTACTTTTGCTCCTGGCTAACCAACACGCGATGGAAACTCTGAATATAGAGTTGGATTATGTTCCGAAAAATACGGGTGATGTTACAAACTGGAACGAGTTGTTCCATCAACGTGAGAACTCTTTATTGAACTATGACAATCATGGTAATGTTCCTTTAGTGGTGAATACCTACAATGAAAATATGCAGGAATTTTATGGAGAATTAAGAAATCTGGAGAACGACCTCTACAAATTGCATAGACTCATCTGGCAGAGGAAACACCTGGAGGCGTGCTTGCACTTCAAAGTTATTCCGCGAGGCATGCGCGTCCTCTGTATGCCGAGCTATGGGGAGGCTCACCCAGAGCTCCTACATAGATGGCAGCAATTAAACCTGGATCTCGGTAATAATTATCTGAGGCTGCTCATTGACTGTTTTCAACCGATAGAGAGTGAACTTGTGAATAAAGTTGAAGGTGAGCATAAAAATATAAAAAATATGACTGCGAAGTATAAAAGTGAACATTGTATGTCGAAGTTAAATAACATGCTAGCACAAGTAACATTTTATAGTAACAAACTGGAGCAAGTGAAATTAAAGAAGTTAAGAAGAGACTGTAATGATTTCCAATCCGGCAATATCTGTATATGGCCGAGATTCAATGAAACAGCAGTTTCTGGAGGGACTAATGAAATGAATAATGACATAGTTAATAGCTCCACCAGCACTACCAATGTTAACAACTCAGAAAATATTGCACCGAACAGTGGCGTACTTGCTTCACCACAATCTGAAGTGGATGTTCCCTTATCCACTTCTTCTCTACCCTGTAATCAGCAGGGTTTGAAGTTTACAGCAGCAGGGGCTAGACCGAAAGAAGGCATGAGTATATCGAATACTACCCCTAAAGTGGCACCTACTTTAAACTCCCCGCTTCCGTACAAGCATCGAGTGCAGATGCGATCCACCAGCAGGGGAAGGGGGAAGCGCAAGATGTCAGGCGACAACTGGGAGAACAGGAAGAAAAAACATTGAACACCTTATTTTTTAACATTTCATCGCGAACTTTAACCAAAACTGAATGCTCTGTGCTAAATAGGGGATTATCATTCATTCCCTCTCGAGGCAGCGAGCTTTCGGACATGTTAATAATGCTTCGTAAATTTACCAGGAAAGTGGCCTTGAAAGTTCTTTTTAAAGATTCGGAAAGCAATGAATATATGTTCAAGGCCACTACCCTTAAAAGAAAAAGTACTTTCATACCACCTCTACCTAGCTCTATTGACTGTTTCTTACGAGCGTGTGAATTTGATTTTTATGCGTATTACAAAGAAAAAAGACATAAAAAACTTTTTTTCAATATGAACGAAATGCAGAGACGCAGCTTGGATTCACTATGTAATGATGATGGCATAATATTCAGACCTGCAGATAAAGGGGGGGGGGGGATTGTAATAATGGATTCCGGCTTTTATAGTAATTTGATGAATGACATGTTGAGTGATGATACTGCATATTCCTTGATAAACAAATCTGATGCTATGTTGATTATTAGGAATGTTCAAAGTACACTCTATGACCTTCTAATGTCTAGATGCATTGACAAGCAGCTATATGACTATCTGGATATTGGGGCCCCTTTAATTCCTATCATCAAGGGGTTGCCCAAAATGCATAAAGGGATATATCCCCCACCAGTGCGGCCAATAGTATCAGGCCAGTCATGGGTAACAGAGAATGCCTCACACTATGTGCAGCTTAAACTGTCTCCATTGATAGATATGGTACCTACTATTTTGAAAAATTCATTTAAACTATTAGATGATCTTAAAAACTCTCCCTGGCTTGAAAAAATAAGCTCTGATACACTGATGGTTACTCTGGACATTAAGAACTTATTCACGAGTATACCTAATGAATTTGGTATCGAGGCTGTTAGGGATTGTTTGAATGAATATAACATTGTTAATCATAATGAACAGTTCATTATTTGCACCCTATTAGAAATGATACTTAGTAATAACATCTTTATGTACCAAGATAAAATCTATAGACAAACATGGGGGGTAGCCATGGGCACCCCCTGTGCTAATGTCTATGCGAATATAGCAATCTATCAATGGGAGAAGACCCACATTCTTAATAATGAGAATTTTGTTGTCCATGCTGTGTATTATAGGAGATTTGTAGATGACATTCTCCTATTTTGGAATGGCAATATGGAATCCCTACATGATTTTGTTGAATACATGGAATCAACCACCTCCTTCCTTAAATTTACATATGAAGCATCACGAATTAGTGTCAATTACCTTGATGTAACTATAACAAAGAATGCTCTGAATAAATTTACCACTTCTCTCTTTAGAAAATCGTGTTGGAAAAATGGCATACTCCATTTTGAGAGTATGCATCCACGACACATTTTTCCAAACATTGTTAGAAACCAGATGGATAGAATAACCAAGCTGTGTAATAATATTGAAGATAGTGAGCGTCTCTTGAATTTTCAAACTAAGTGCTTTATGGATAGGGGCTATCCTACCCAATTGATCACAAGCTCTAAGGATAAAATTAGTTCGGTATATAACACTCTTTCAAGGCAAGGTCCATATAGACATCCAAATAGGTTTAATATAGGTAAAGTGCAATATGACATCAAATTTACTAATGATGTCAAATATATTAAAGAGATCATATGCAATAATTGGAAATTGCTTAATATGAATAATGAATTGAAGAATGTGGTTGGTGAATACCCTAGTTTCAGATATAGTAATTGCTTAAATTTGAAAAGACTACTATGTAAAGAAAAGGTACTCCATACACCGTTAGACATTAGGACTAAATTTAGGCAAGGAACCTTCCCCTGTAAGAAATGTTGTGTATGCAAATATATCACTGATGAACAGCTGTATGTAAATATAGAGCTTGGTATCAGCTTCACCCCGAATTTTTATGCCACATGTGAAACCACAAATGTAATTTATTTGGCCACATGTGAGGGATGTGAAGCCTATTATGTGGGTATGACAACACGTAGGCTCAGAGATCGAGCCTACAACCACATATATGATATACGGAAAATAAATAGTAATAATATATTAGCCAGGCACTGTCAATTGTTTCCATCTCACATGTTTAAATTCAGGGTTTTACAGATATTATACCCGAACAGGAGAGAAGGTAATACACTAGGCACTTTAGAGCTATATGAATTGAAATGGATATTAACGCTTAGGGCGCATATAGAGCCAGGATTAAATACAGCTATTAGTATTAGACCAGCGTTACTATAAAGACTATACTATGTTATTTAGTTGTGATATTAACTACAGAGACATCTTAGTGAAAAACCAAAGTCTATATAGTGAGGGGACTTGGAAAGTACTTATATATTTTCACATACTTTTACATATTTTTAAATCCATTCATCACATATATGAAATAGTTATCACATCTCGTGTATTGTTTTTATTATTTTTCCTTTTCCCTTTTTGTCCCTCATTTTCCTATATGATGTTTTTTTTCCCTGTTTTTTTCTCCTCCCCTTTCGTTTATTCACCCCTCCCCCCCTTTTTTCCATCTTTCCTTTCCCCATTCCTTTCATCCCTTTCCTTTTTCCTCCCGCTCCCTCCCCTTCGTTTCTCTTCCCTTTCTAATTTCCTTCTATTCTTCCCATTTCCCCTTCCTTTTCTCCTCCCCTTTCCAATTCTCCCATTCCCTTTTTCATCTCCCCTCTTTATCATTACCAATGTTTCCCTATCCTGTTCTTTTCTTCCAGAGTTTTTGAATAATGTAGTATGAACTACTTTTTAGAATTTTAGGACACTGTAAATGGAATACAATATATTATGCTTCATGGAAGATATTTATATATAAATTCTTGAATGGGAACACTAGGAAGTATGTGTTTACTTATTTATAATATGGATGTATTAGTTTTTACTTATGCATAGATATTGATGAATAGTAGGGAATGTTGCTGCATATATATATATTTTTATTATATTTTAACCTTTGATATTTTGCCTGCTATAGTAGTGGAAAGACATCATGTATTATGTTTAGACTACATTTGAAACATTCTATGAATAGCGGCTTTATGGCATGAATGAAATTGAGTGACTCTTTAAAAATTGATTAATTTGTATTTAGCCGCCAAAATGTTGTTAATTAGGGTGTATACCACAACTATACAAGAGCAATATTAACTTTTAAACATTGTAACCTGATGAAGCGCACTTGTAGGTGCGTGAAAGCGCTTGTTTCGTGTTTATATTAAAATTTGTTGCTGTTAATTTCATCATGGAGGCTTCAGTGATTTGTTGGATAATTAAGTAGACTACCACCTATGTGGTAGCTCATGGGTACAGAGTTTTTACCAAAGGGGATGACAATGTACTTTTTGGCATTGAGCTTGAGGCCATGGCTTTGACATCAGGCATCTGTCTATGTGAGGCCCTTTTGTAGAATGTCCACATCATTAGGAGTTTTGATTATGGCTCCTAGTTTGCAGTCATATGTGAACTTCATTAGCCAATGACCTTCTGTGTTAGCCTGTACTTCAGAAAAGTAGATGCCAAACAGGAGAGGACCCAGGACTGAACCCTGTGGTACTCCACTTGTCACTGGTCTGAAGTCGGATTTGAAGTCTACTACTTTCACAGTGTGGGTTCTGTCAGTGAGCCAGTTGGCAACCCATCTTGTGACACAGGGATTTATACCTAGTTTAGTGAGTTTATCTATAATTCCATAGTGGGGGGTGGTGTCAAAAGCCTTGGCGAGATCTAGATAGGCTGTGCGAACCACCTTACCCTCATCTATGGCTTTGGTGACTGCTTCAAAGAAGTCTATCAGGTTTAGGAGACATTATCTGCCTTTTACAAACCTGAACTGGGTGGGGTCCCGGGTTTGGAGATTACCAATGTCTTTGTGTATAAGATCCATGATGATACATTCCATGGCCTTGCAGACCAGGCTCATTAGGCTAATGGGGTGGTAGTTCCAGGGTCCATGGTGGTTCCCCCTCTGTGGAGTGGGATAACCATTGCTGTGCGCCATTCTGTGGGCACAAAGCCTGAGGTGAGGCTATGACTGAACATGGTACTTAGGTGGGGTGCCAGTTCATTCTGCAGTTCATGTAGAATGCAGCCTGGGATGTTGTCATGTCCCATGGATGCTGTGTTCTTGGCTTTGGAGAGTGTGGTTTTTACCTGTGCAGCCATGATTACAGGAACTTTGCATTCTTTTGGTATAGAGATGGGCCCTTTAGGGGGTGAGAGGGAGGTAAAGTTAGCACTGAATGTATCTGCCAGGATGTTGGCAATGTCAGTTGGTTCTGTATATATAGTGCCATTGTGCTGTAACTCAGAGCAGATCTGAGTGTTGCCATTGAGATTCTTGACATAGCTATAGAATGCTTTGTGGTTGTCTTTAGAATCAGTGGTGATTTTGTTTTTGTAACTAGCTTTGGAGGATTTTATGAGGGATCTCAGCTTCTTACTGAGGCTGACCAGGGAGTTTCTCCAATCATGGGATTTTACTATTTTTTGCAACAGTTTCTGTCATCTGTTGCAGAGTTTGTTTATGGCAGGGGACCACCAGATTGGCTTCCTTTTTTTGGAGGATAGCATCTTGGTTCTGTTAGGGATAGCATGATCCATGCACTCATGTAAGTGCTTATAAAGTTCATTTGTGTAGGATTCAGCAGCCGTACCTCTATTGTCTGTCTGCATGGGTGTCGTGAAGTTTGCCACTTCTGTCTTAAGAAGCGTAAAGTTGGCTTTGGAGAAATTTTTTACAGTGGTTTCCCTAATGGGGGTGGGAGTAGGATGTGGATGTCTAGGGTGATTAGCTTGTGGTAGGATCTGACCAAAGAGAAATTGACCTCTGGTGTGAAACACCAGTCACCCATGTTGGTAATGACCAGGTTTAGGATATTGCTGCCCTTGGTGGGAGTGTGGATAAGTTGATGAAAGGCATTGGAATTTATGAATTCCAGAAAGTGTTGAGCTGGGCTTCCAGATATTGGCAAAGCCTCTTGCCACCCCCATAGTGCCTTTTTTAGGCAAGGCTCAAATTCTAAACCTACCACCCTAGAACACCAAAAAGGAAAAAAACTAAGGGTAATGCTGCTCAATGCCAGAAGTCTCAATCTCAAGATGCACGCACTCGAGGCCCTTCTCAATATGGAGAACATCGATGTCTGTGCTGTGACAGAAACCTGGTTCAAGGCTCCTGAGAGCACCCCAGCACTAACAGGTTTCACCTCATATCATGCGTTCCGGCCCCAAAATCCGGACAAAACCAAGAAAGGAGGGGGGGTGTCCATATTCATAAAGGACACCCACACCTCAAGGTTGGTGGCAACGCACGATGCATCGGAGACCATCCAGGTGCAATTAACCATAGGCAAGACTGCTCTGCAATTTGTAGCATGTTACAGGCCACCCTGTCAAACTCAGGAACCTCACATGGCCTTCCTGAAAACATTGGAGGGGATAAATGTATCTCCAAACACCATCATACTAGGTGACTTCAACTACCCTAATATAGACTGGGAACACTACTCAAGCCCGAACACTCTAACCCAAAGATTCCTGGAGTTCATAAACTCAAATGCCATGGAACAACTAGTCACCATCCCCACAAGAGGAGAAAACATACTTGATCTCATCATCACGAACATGGGATCAAAATGTTCAACACCGAAGTATACCCCTCACTGGTGAGATCAGATCAAAAACTAATCTCGCTGGAGGTCCTCATCCCGGCCCCACCTGAAACAAAAAAAGACCACAGTGAAAAACTTCTCAAAAGCCGATTTCACACTTCTAAAAACTAGTGTGGTCTCCTTTAAGGCCCCTGAGCCAGTGGTAAACATTACTCAAACCGCTGAATCACTTACAAATGCCTTCTACCAGCACCTACAGGACTGCATGGATCAGGCAATCCCAAACAAAACTAAGACTCTCTGTACCAAAGGCAAGCGTCCAGTCTGGTGGACCCCAGCCATAAACAAGCTCTACAACAAAGGACGAAGCTACTACAAGATAGAGCAAAATCCCTGAAAGGTAAGACACCTTTGATCATTATAAGTAAAAAACTAAGAACTCTCATAAAATCATCCAAGGCAAATTTTGAGAGAAAACTCGCCAAGGACTCTAAAGACAATCATAAGGCCTTCTTTAGCTATGTTAGAAACCTAGGAGGAAACTCCCAGATATGCTCAGAATTAGTTCAAAATGATGTGAAAATTACTGAACCTACACACATTGCCAACATACTGGCTGACAGGTTCAGTGCAAACTTCTCCCAAAAGGAGAGATATCTATTCCAGAGGATTGTAGCCCCCAAACATCTCCAACGCCCAGGTGAGAACTGCCCTCAGTAAGGCAAAACACAGCATCCATGGGACCGGATGGTGTCCCCGGCTGTGTGCTTCACGAACTCAACGAGGAATTAAACCCACAGTTAGGACAGCTGTTTAATCTTAGCCTCACCTCAGGATACGCACCAAGGAGTGGCGACGGTGACTGTGGTCCCACTTCATAAGGGCGGTGCCTCCACAGACCCTGGAAATTACCGCCCCATTAGCTTGACAAGCCTTATCTGCAAAGCCATGGAGAGGATCATAATGGAACTCATAAATAAAGACATAGGGAACTTGCAGACTTTGGATCCAACCCAGTTTGGCTTTGTCAAAGGCAGATCCTGCCTCTTAAACTTGGTTGACTTTTTCGAGACAGTCACCAAGGCCATTGATGAGGGAAAGGCAGTCCATACAGCCTACCTCGACCTGGCAAAGGCCTTCGACACAATACCCCACTCAGGTATCATCGAAAAACTCATCAGCTTGAATGTAAACCCATACATCACAAGATGGGTTGCAAACTGGCTAAGTGACAGAACCCACAGGGTCAGAGTTGCTGGAGCCATGTCAGACTCAAAGCCTGTCACAAGTGGTGTCCCACAGGGCTCAGTCCTGGGTCCACTCTTGTTCGGCATCTACTTTTCTGAAGTACAAGCAAACACAGGAGGGTTATGGCTGACAAAGTTTGCAGATGACTGCAAACTGGGCATCATAGTCGAAAACACATCTGACACAGATATCCTCCAGAAGGGCCTCACAGAAATGGATAACTGGTGCCAGAGCCATGGCCTGAAGTTAAACGCCAAAAAATGCATAGTCATACCCTTCGGGAAAAACAAGGTTACCCCTAGCTACCATATAGGTGGCAATCCACTGAGCACAGAAAAAGTCATCAGGGATCTGGGGACCCAGGTTGACAGTAGCCTTTCGTTTGACACTCATGTTGCTAAAGTAGTTAGGAAAACCTTCTATATCGCCCACCTGATCATGAAGGGATTCTCATCTACATCAAGGGAGGTCATCATCCCCCTGTACTCAGCACTCATTAGACCTATGATTGAGTACAATGCCCCGTTCGGAATGTATCTGACCAGACACCTGCTGCAGCTTGAAAGGCCCCAAAAGTTCCTCACCAAAAGGATAAAGGGTCTCAAAAATATGTCTTATGCTGCCCGACTGAAAGAACTCCAGCTCTATTCAGTCTCATACCACTTGCTCAGAGGTGACCTGTGCCTGACATATAAGGCCATGTCAAACCCAGATTTGATGAATATGCTTCACCTCAAAAAATCTAGATCCCTCAGAACCACAAGGGCGGGAGACTTAAACCTTGACACGGTTATAAATAGAACGTGCTGGAGGGACAGATTCATCACCCAGAGACTCCCTATGCTGTGGAACAAAATCCCGGTACATGTGAGGCAGAGCACCTCTCTGGCCTTGTTCAAGAGGAATCTTGACCAATGGATGGGAGATCGCAGATATACCCCAGGGATTACTTCAGTGTCACTGCTTGACAGAGGCACAGCAAAATGATAGGCATAGTTTTTATTCAAACTAAAGGGGTGGCGGAAGCCGCATAACCATGGGCTAGGCTTATAAATGCCCTTGGGCAGATAGCCTAGTATGAACCTATGAACCTATGAACCTATGAACCTAAAAGAGTTGGTACATGAGTAGTTTTCCCAGTTAATGGTGGGGTAATTGAAATCGCCCATTATTAGGGTGCTGGGCTGTACCCTAATATTTTCCAGTGTATCAAGAAATGAGGAGTGGGAATCCTGGGGCATGGTGGGGGGATCTGTAGCAAGTTACAATTTGGATTGCGGTCTTGCCCAGAGTTAGTTGCACTTGAATAATCTCGGATGCATTATGCTGAGCAACTACTTGAAGTGTGGATATCCTTAATGAATATGGACACACCTCTGCCTTTATTGTTTCGGTCCAGGTTAGGTGACTGAAAGGTGTGATATGAATTATTGCCTGGTAATGCAGGGGTGCTCTCTGGAGCCTTGAACCAGGTCTCTGTCACCGTACAGATGTCGATGTTCTCCATTTTAAGGAGTGCCTCGAGTGAATGCATTTTGAGGTTTAGACTTCTAGCATTGAGTAGCATTACCCTCAGATTTTGCTTGCTTGTACCTGTTAAGGTGGTGAATTTGTCATTTGAACCTTGCCTAAAAAAGGCACTATAGGGTTGGCAAGAGCCTTAGCCAGTATCTGGAATACCAAGGGCGACAGGTGCAGTCCATCTCTGGCAAAGCATTGTGGTCTCATGTCATCCCAGGCAGACAGATACTGGATCTCCCTTAGAATGACAGCAGAAGTTTAGCCAATTGTTAAAGTCAATCATTTTCCCCTGTGGTCACATGGCATTCTTCTTGCAGAGGAGTGGAGGATGTCCTCATCTCAAAGATACATGCACACATTATGAAGCAGAGTCCTTCCATGATCCTCTGCAAGTCATCTCCAGACCACTGGATGTGTGATTGCTAATTCTGTCCTGAGTGACAGTGGCAGTATGTAAAGCAATCAAGCAAATACAAACGTGTGCACATAGCCTTGCTATCTTACATCATATAGATATAGGGAGTTTGGTTTAAATGGTATAAAAATGGAGAGGATTTTATGTGATATGTGATGTTGGCTGTTAGCTTAGCAATGTCCTATGACCCTATGAACATTTCACATGTCAATGTTGCTGTCATCGACATGTGCTATGTTGAGGTGTGGATGTATGGTACGGTCTACAAGAGGGCATTACAATCTGTGATGTCAGGTAATGTATTGATGGCCGCTTTTGCCATTTGATTACATGCCCCTTCCATGACAGTTGTAGTAATATGCCTCCTGACAGCTGTTGAAATGGGATGATAATATGTATATTGTTGGATTAATAATGTATTTTTTTTTGTAGTGGAGCAGGTCAACTTTCTATTCAGGTCTCAGTCAACCATCACAGTGACACCTGCAATATGGCACATGTGTGCATGTGTATACCTACCATTATCAAATGCTCTGTAACATACATCACTATAAATTCATACTGATTGCATTGGCACATAAGTCTTCCTTCATCCGCATGTAATGCTATTATATACACAAAAATATCACATTTTGATTCAAATGCAACCTTGTGGAATTCATTGTATGTGCAATTATGTTGTTATTGCCAAGAATTATTGAGGTGGGCAACAGCACCATTGTGTGACTATTAGCATTTATGTCAGTAACTTTTCTGCACGAACCACAACCAACACATTTGCACTGTGACCATATATGATATTAGGCTTCTCAAACTCAGCTTTCAAATGAAGAACATATAGACACGTTGTGCAATTGATGTAGTTACATGACAGTGGTAGAGCTGTATGACTGTGTGAACAGTTCAACTGTGTGGCATGTAATGCATAACCAAGGTTGTATTTGGAGATGTCAAAAATTGTGTATTTAAATAATTGTGAAATGTTAAGGGGTATACACAACTAAGCACAGAGCTGTTTGTGGATGCCATCAGATGCACTCATCCAGATAAAATAAACAATCTGCTAGCTGACAGTTTGTCTGACCCTTCTCCCCCCTGTCCTCAATGGGCATCAGCCGAAGTATCCATGCAACATTACTCATTTTATTTTTTTCAGGAGAGCAGCTCATCTGTGCACTCTCTAAGGCTAAAAATACAGAATGAATGGGCTCTGACAACATCCAGGATTGCCTATACCACTTAAAGCCTGACCTAGCAGACACAGTTGGATCCCTACTTAAACACAGCCTCCAGACAGCCTGTGCTCTGGCAGAAGGGTGTACTACAACAGTCACCTGTCTGAACAAAGGGGGAGCATTACCTGATACTGGGCCTAACAGACCCATAATCCTGAGTTTCCTCATCTGTGAGGCAGACCAAGGACTCATCATGGACCTTATCAAAAATGACACAGGTAATCTCCCACCTGTGTACCAAACACATTTTTGATTTGTTAAGGCTGCATCATGTCTGTTAAATCTGGTTGATGTCTTCAAGAAAGTCACCAAGTGCAGGCATGAGGAAAAGATTGTCATCCTGCATAACTTACCCTGGCCAAGGCATCTGTCACAAATCCACACTCAAGTACTACAGTGTAACTGTCTCAAGTGGGCATAAACACCTATGTCACCAAGTGGGTAGACAAAAGGATCACAGACAAGATATATAATGTTGAAGGGTATGAAGTCACCTCTAGCTATTGTCCAGTTATCAGGCCCATACCTCAGGGTTCTGTAATAGTCCTTTTCCTGTTCAGTATTTCATTGTCATAACTCAAGATAAACATACACATCTCTTGTCTAACCAGCTTTGTGGCTGACAGCAAATTGTGGACAATCATTAAATCCAATAATGCTAGTGATATGCATAAAGTATTAACACACACAAATGATTGTTGCTACAGCCATGGAAACATACTAAATGAACAAAAGCATAATCACTTCATTTTGGAAAGCAAATACACAAGTTAATTACAGACCAAGTGGTACATGACCAGGGTATTGAGGTAGAGTGTAAGTGAAACTTCAAACAGCATGTAACCACAGTAGTGGCAAATTCCTTGTTTGTAGCACAACTTCTGAGTATGGGTAGGCCATCAACATCAATAGACATTATATTCCCATTGTTCTCAGCCCTTATCACAAAGATAATTTAGTACAATGCACCCTTCTGCATGTACCTCAACACACATCTTCCAAGGATGATTTACTCAAGTGCATCTCTTTTGCCACATTGAGCTTCCACACATCTTTTTGTTCTAATATAGGCATTCTTTGTGATGCATAACCAATATGACTTGACAGTGCAGACTTCCCTTCAAGGTGTTAGATAAGATGTATGTGTGATAACGTCTTCCTGTGATTCACCCAGCAAATACATAGCTCACTGACAGTACTGATGGCATGGGTTTCATTCATGCAAGTCTGGATTGTGGCATGTATATGTCATGCAAACCTATCAACTAGCCAGAATTGCTCCTAATTTACAATGCGGGTATAACAGTGTCCCTCTTACCTGCCAAAAGTGGTCATTTTAAGGAAGGTGTCCTTGATTTCCCTTTTAGATTACTGAAAAAACACTACAGTGGTACAAGTGTGTTCATACATAACACGGTAATAACTCACAAATGTATATTTTACGTCAATGACAAAGATTAATAGAGGTATTATTCTGATATTTATTATTATTCTGTCCATGATCGTGTGTGTTTCTGTCTACTGTTTTCTATCAGCTTGTTGCTATGTGTCGCAATTTGTTGAGACCAGTGTTGACATTACATTTATATACAAGAAACTCTTTTGGCACATCTTCACAATATGCACATCCCCCTATTGCACATACTGTCCTTACTAACTGTCCTCTCCAGTGATCATATCAGGTTGCTTATATCACAACCAATCATCTCCATTGATATGTGACCTGGTCTGAAAGTCACATAATATACAATTAACTGTGTGAGGATATGAATATACCCACACAGGAGGTGGAATCAGCAGTACATACTGTATTATGTATGCATGCAATTAATGTTCTTGCTGCAACTGTCTTGTCTTTTGGGTGTATGTACATTGACATGCCCTTATCTGGTGTACATTACCATGTTTCACTTATCCTCTTACCCATTTTTCATTCTTACCATTCTTGTTTGTGGCCCTTTTCAATACACACGTTCTTCTCCAGACTATTGTCTTTATAATGCAGTCTGTGTACCCTTGATGATCATCACCAAACTTTTATTTCAGTATGGCAAAAATATGTTTGTACTGTACTTTGCACTGAGTACTCTTTCCTATTATGCTTTATTAATGCATTCATTGTCTTAAATTACACCCTGATAGTCACTGTGGCTGTCCGCGCAATCCCGCAGAACAAGTTTGCCTGTAGGTAAACATGTCTGCAAATCTGAATGGGCTTGCGTCACTTTACACATTTTCCTGGCCAACAACACTGTTGCTGGCCATGAAACATCACTTGTATTTGTGTAAGCATGGTGTGTGGCATACATACTCAATTAGCTCTGATGCTCATTGTGCAAACAAGTAAACTCCATGTTGGCTTCACACTTAGCCTACAAGGAGTTTATTGAATCCCCAGGTAAAACTATTTTACAATTTAATTTGTATACCAGAAATCTAAATTTAAGATTTTTGCATAATACTAATGTAAAATGCAGATGTTCATCGTGTTTCACTGTTGCAGTCATCACTGTTGGGTTCTTCCTGCTGGCAGGCAGCCCTCGATCAGCCAGAGTCCCAAAGTCTGGGTCCAATATCGGCTGAGGTCGCTCCTTCCCTGACGTCAGAACGCCAGGGGTATAAAGGCCTCAGCCGATGCCATTTTCCTCAGTCTTTCTTGCCGCGCGGTGCCCAAAGCAAAGCAGTTCGCAAGTGCCGGTCGGCCGACTCCTTTTTACTTTTGGTGATTTATCTGAAAACTTTTTCTTCTTAAAGCTAAGTACCCCGTTGGGGAAACTTTTTTCTTGCTCCAGTCCAATGTCAGAAAAAGTTAATAATTGTATTTCTTGTGGGAAGCAAATACCTCATAAGGATTTTCATTCATACTGTATGCCTTGCCTAGGCCCTGACCATGACGTAGCTAGTTGTAGTGCTAGATTTAACCAATGCACTACTAAGCGCAGGTACGATTTTGCCTTCCATTATTTTGGGAGAAGATTTAACTACAATATGTCGTCAGATTCTTATCTGGCCGGAGCACATAAACGGCGCAAAGATAAAGACAGGCCTCCGAGGTCCAAAACGGATGACATTTCTCTACCAGAGCCAGTTGCCGGTTCGTCGGTCGTCAGTGAGGTGCTTTCACAGCCCCTGTCGTCTGCCACTTTTGAACCGCTTGCCTATACCGACTCCCACGAGGAGCTGATGAGGCCTTCAGAATTTCAAGGGACCGGACCTTCGGATAATGCTCCCTCAGATGGGTCTGGAGCCGCTGTGCAGGCACCGGCTTCTGAGGGGGTTTTCAGGCCTACACAGCTTCATGTAAAGATGGCTTCAGTTTTACATTCAAAGACAAAGACTAAGACTCCAGCAAGGACAAGGAAACAAGCACAGGCCTCTTCAGTTCAGGGCCCTAGACCTCAGGGACGGATGGGTCATTTACTGCACTGTTATAACTTGCTGATACTTGTTAACCTCTGCTATCTCTGAAAAAACAAAAAAAAAAAATCTTGCTTTTTTCCCACTTTTCTGAGATTTAAAAAAGTTCAGTTACAGGCTTGCTGTTCTTGAACTGTTTGTAAGTTTCTGTGAGGCCATTTTTTGCTTGGGCTAAAGGAAAGTCTCTCTGTTGATCAGTGGCAGTGAAAAACATTGAGCAGCCTGCCCCTGTGGGAGTGGTTACTGACTTGAAACTGTAGTTTTATTGGCCATTCTGGGTCAATTCCAAAACTCCTTCATCTTCCTCTCTTAAAACCTGGTTGCCTCTTGGTTTTGGCATCTTTTCAGGCTTGTTGGCTGTTGGTGAAGCACCACCAAGAGGAGAAAATGCTGAGAGAAGAAAGGAGCCACTTTTGAGACTTTAAGTATTTTTCCTCTGTTTATTTGCTAAGTTTTTCTGCATAGCTGCCTATTTTGAGCATTTTCTGGCTTGTTAAATTTGATTTCTGCATTAGTAACTGTATTTAGAGCACAACCTAGAGCTGTTTACTGAATTTCCTGTTTGCACTTATTTTTAAAATCGTTTTTTCTCAAAACTTGCATTTTATCTGTCTTTGGCCTAGCACTCTTGTGTGGGGTCATTTACTGCACTGTTATAACTTGCTGATACTTGTTAACCTCTGCTATCTCTGAAAAACAAAAACAAAAAAATCTTGCTTTTTCCCACTTTTCTGAGATTTAAAAAAGTTCAGTTACAGGCTTGCTATTTTTGAACTGTTTGTAAGTCTCTGTGAGGCCATTTTTGCTTGGGCTAAAGGAAAGTCTCTCTGTTGATCAGTGGCAGTGAAAAACATTGAGCAGCCTGCCTGCCCCTGTGGGAGTGGTTACTGACTTGAAACTGTAGTTTTATTGGCCATTCTGGGTCAATTCCAAAACTCCTTCATCTTCCTCTCTTAAAACCTGGTTGCCTCGTGGTTTTGGCATCTTTTCAGGCTTGTTGGCTGTTGGTGAAACACCCACCAAGAGGAGAAAATGCTGAGAGAAGAAAGGAGCCACTTTTGAGACTTTAAGTATTTTTCCTCTGTTTATTTGCTAAGTTTTTCTGCATAGCCGCCTATTTTGAGCATTTTCTGGCTTGTTAAATTTGATTTCTGCATTAGTAACTGTATTTAGAGCACAACCTAGAGCTGTTTACTGAATTTCCTGTTTGCACTTATTTTTAAAATTGTTTTTTTCTCAAAACTTGCATTTTATCTGTCTTTGGCCTAGCACTCTTGTGTGGGGTCATTTACTGCACTGTTATAACTTGCTGATACCTGTTAACCTCTGCTATCTCTGAAAAAACAAAACAAATCTTGCTTTTTCCCACTTTTCTGAGATTTAAAAAAGTTCAGTTACAGGCTTGCTGTTCTTGAACTGTTTGTAAGTTTCTGTGAGGCCATTTTTTGCTTGGGCTAAAGGAAAGTCTCTCTGTTGATCAGTGGCAGTGAAAAACATTGAGCAGCCTGCCTGCCCCTGTGGGAGTGGTTACTGACTTGAAACTGTAGTTTTATTGGCCATTCTGGGTCAATTCCAAAACTCCTTCATCTTCCTCTCTTAAAACCTGGTTGCCTCGTGGTTTTGGCATCTTTTCAGGCTTGTTGGCTGTTGGTGAAACACCCACCAAGAGGAGAAAATGCTGAGAGAAGAAAGGAGCCACTTTTGAGACTTTAAGTATTTTTCCTCTGTTTATTTGCTAAGTTTTTCTGCATAGCCGCCTATTTTGAGCATTTTCTGGCTTGTTAAATTTGATTTCTGCATTAGTAACTGTATTTAGAGCACAACCTAGAGCTGTTTACTGAATTTCCTGTTTGCACTTATTTTTAAAATCGTTTTTTCTCAAAACTTGCATTTTATCTGTCTTTGGCCTAGCACTCTTGTGTGGGGTCATTTACTGCACTCTTATAACTTGCTGATACTTGTTAACCTCTGCTATCTCTGAAAAAACAAAAACAAAAAAGTCTTGCTTTTTCCCCACTTTTCTGAGATTTAAAAAAGTTCAGTTACAGGCTTGCTGTTCTTGAACTGTTTGTTTCTGTGAGGCCATTTTTCGCTTGGGCTAAAGGAAAGTCTCTCTGTTGATCAGTGGCAGTGAAAAACATTGAGCAGCCTGCCTGCCCCTGTGGGAGTGGTTACTGACTTAAAACTGTAGTTTTATTGGCCATTCTGGGTCAATTCCAAAACTCCTTCATCTTCCTCTCTTAAAACCTGGTTGCCTCATGGTTTTGGCATCTTTTCAGGCTTGTTGGCTGTTGGTGAAGTACCCACCAAGAGGAGAAAATGCTGAGAGAAGAATGGAGCCACTTTTGAGACTTTAAGTATTTTTTCTCTGTTTATTTGCTAAGTTTTTCTGCATAGCCGCCTATTTTGAGCATTTTCTGGCTTGTTAAATTTGATTTCTGCATTAGTAACTGTATTTAGAGCACAACCTAGAGCTGTTTACTGAATTTCCTGTTTGCACTTATTTTTAAAATCGTTTTTTTCTCAAAACTTGCATTTTATCTGTCTTTGGCCTAGCACTCTTGTGTGGGGTCATTTACTGCACTCTTATAACTTGCTGATACTTGTTAACCTCTGCTATCTCTGAAAAAACAAAAAAACAAAAAAAAGTCTTGCTTTTTCCCACTTTTCTGAGATTTAAAAAAGTTCAGTTACAGGCTTGCTGTTCTTGAACTGTTTGTAAGTTTCTGTGAGGCCATTTTTTGCTTGGGCTAAAGGAAAGTCTCTCTGTTGATCAGTGGCAGTGAAAAACATTGAGCAGCCTGCCTGCCCCTGTGGGAGTGGTTACTGACTTAAAACTGTAGTTTTATTGGCCATTCTGGGTCAATTCCAAAACTCCTTCATTTTCCTCTCTTAAAACCTGGTTTTCTCGTGGTTTTGGCATCTTTTCAGGCTTGTTGGCTGTTGGTGAAGTACCCACCAAGAGGAGAAAATGCTGAGAGAAGAAAGGAGCCACTTTTGAGACTTTAAGTATTTTTTCTCTGTTTATTTGCTAAGTTTTTCTGCATAGCCGCCTATTTTGAGCATTTTCTGGCTTGTTAAATTTGATTTCTGCATTAGTAACTGTATTTAGAGCACAACCTAGAGCTGTTTACTGAATTTCCTGTTTGCACTTATTTTTAAAATTGTTTTTTTCTCAAAACTTGCATTTTATCTGTCTTTGGCCTAGCACTCTTGTGTGGGGTCATTTACTGCACTGTTATAACTTGCTGATACTTGTTAACCTCTGCTATCACTGAAAAAACAAAAAAAATCTTGCTTTTTTCCCACTTTTCTGAGATTTAAAAAAGTTCAGTTACAGGCTTGCTGTATTTGAACTGTTTGTAAGTTTCTGTGAGGCCATTTTTTGCTTGGGCCAAAGGAAAGTCTCTCTGTTGATCAGTGGCAGTGAAAAACATTAAGCAGCCTGCCTGCCCCTGTGGGAGTGGTTACTGACTTGAAACTGTAGTTTTATTGGCCATTTTGGGTCAATTCCTAACTCCTTCATCTTCCTCTCTTAAAACCCTCTTTTGTGTGGTTTTGCGCATCTTTGTGCATAGCGCAACATCGGGCAGCACCACCTAATTGGGTTTAAACTATTCCTGGCTCCACAAAGTCTGCTCTTCACTTTTTCCCTTAGAACTGCTCTATCTCTCAATTTAAACACCATATTATCATTCTAAGGCCCTTCACTGGTCCAATTAAGTAATCCTACAAGTTAGCACTATTAAACCATAAGCACTACTTACTCTTATACTCTCTACGATTACCCTGTCCTCTATTGGTCCGTCTTAAATTCAGTTTCCCTGTTACTCTAGCATGTCCAAAGGTCAGTCAATGGTTTCCTCTCCAGTCCAGCTGGTGAATCTGGGAATTTTGAGGCAATGTTACAACTGTCTCATGTACACGGACAACCCTCTCCTCCTCCAAACAGGTTCAAATATATGTGAGAGATGCAACTATTTAGCCAAACTGGAGGCTGAGCTCTCTCATCTCAAAACTGGTGTAACCAGTCAGGAGGAGAAGGTAACCTCACACAACACAATTCCAGTATCACATAGTCCCACCACATCAGCGAACCAAACACATAAATACACAAAAACTTACTCGGAGGCTCTAAATAAAAATCTACCTAAGCAACAGAGACCTCCAAAGCAGACATCCAAGCAAACGCTACCTCAAAACAAAACACACACAACACATAACCCACAAAGTCAGTATGCCAGGCAGCCGCAGCCCTTAAGGCTGAATAACACACCTGATACTCTTGTTATAGGTGACTCTATTGTCAGACACACTGACGTCCCGCTCACCAGGCTGAATAAAGAGAAGGTCACAGTGAGCTGCCTGTCAAGTGCTAGGATCCGACACATAATGCAAGCACTCAGGTCACTCCAAAGCAAATACAAATATGACTCAGTCATTGTACATGCTGGTGTGAATGACCTGAGACGTACCTCCCTGGACTACATGAAAAGAGACATAGAGGAGCTCTCTGATCATGTAGCCCAGGCTGGTATGACCCTGACCTTGAGCAGCATCTTACCCTCACCTAGAATGATGCCACAGTACAAAGACAAAATGATTGATTTTAACAATTGGCTAAAATTTTGGTGTCATTCAAAGGGGATCCAGTGTCTGTCAGCCTGGGATGACATGCTCGACAAGCCACGTTGCTTCGATAGGGACGGCTTGCACCTGTCACTACTGGGCTTTCGGATATTGGCAAAAGCTCTTGCCACCCCCATAGTGCCTTTTTTATGCAAGGCTCAAAAGTCAAACCCACCCCCATAGACAGCACAATGAACAAGAAACTAAGGGTAATGCTGCTAAACGCCAGAAGTCTTAACCTCAAGATGCACGCACTCAAAGCTCTCCTCAGTATGGAGAACATCGATATCTGTGCAGTGACAGAAACCTGGTTCAGGGCTCCAGAGAGCACCCCAGCACTACCAGGCTATACCTCATATCATGCTTTTCGGCCCCAAAACCCGGACCGAACCACAAAAGGAGGGGAAGTTTCCATATTTATCAAGGATATCCACACCTCCAGGTTAGTGGCATTGCACGAAGTATCGGAGACCATCCATGTGCAACTAACAGTGGGAAAGACTGCTTTTCAGTTTATAGCATCCTACAGACCACCCTCTCAAAGTCAGGAATCCCATTCAGCTTTCCTGAAAACATTGGAGAACATGAAGATCTCTCTGAGCACCATTATATTGGGTGACTTCAACTACCCAAACATTGACTGGAAGCACCACTCAAGCCCCAGCACCTTAGTCCAAAGATTCCTGGAAATTATAAACTCAAATGCTATGGAACAACTAGTCACCACTCCCACAAGAGGGGACAACATACTAGACCTAATCATTACCAACATGGGGACTCTATGCTCCACACCAGAAGTATATCCCTCATTGGTAAGATCAGACCATAAATTAATTTCACTGGATGTCCACATCCGACCCCACCCCCAGCCCAGAAAACCACAGTGAAAAACTTCTCAAAAGCGAACTTCTCACTTCTCAAAACCGAAGTGGAATCCTTCAAGGCCCCAGGGCCAGTGGAAACTACAGCCCAAACTGCAGAATCCTATATAAATGCATTCTATGGACATCTCCACGAATGCATGGATCATGCTATCCCAAACAAAACCAAGACCCAATCATCCAAAGGCAGGCCTCCAGTCTGGTGGACCCCTGCCATAAATAAACTGTACAACAGAAGAAGGAAGCTACTACATGATAGAGCAAAATCCCTAATAGGGAAGGCATCTCTGATCAGTACTAGCAAAAAATTACGATCCCTCATAAAATCCTCCAAGGCCAGCTTTGAGAGAAAAATTGCACAGGACACCAAAGACAATCATAAGGCTTTTCTCAGTTATGTTAGAAACCTGGGATGCAACTCCCAGACTTGTTCTGAGTTGATTCTAAATGACAAAAAATACACTGAACCCACAGACATCGCCAATATCCTGGCAGACAGGTTCAGTGCAAACTTCTCCACCCCCTCCCCCCCAAAAGAGCAAGTATCTATCCCGGCAGAGGTCTGCCTCCCAAACATCTCAGATACTCAGGTGAAGGCTGCCCTCTCCAAAGCAAAAAACACTGCTTCCATGGGACCAGATGGCGTGCCAGGTTGCATCCTACATGAACTACAAGAGGAACTAATCCCTCAAATAAAACAGCTATACAATCTCAGCCTCACTACAGGATATGTGCCCACAGAATGGCGTACAGCAACAGTGGTCCCACTCCACAAAGGTGGAGCCTCTACGGACCCTGGAAACTATTGCCCCATAAGCCTGACTAGCTTAGTCTGCAAGGCTATGGAGAGGATCATCATGGAGCTCATAAACAAAGACATTGGGGAGCTATAGATACTAGATCCTACCCAGTTCGGCTTTGTCAAGGGCAGATCCTGCCTTTTGAACCTGGTTGATTTCTTTGAAACAGTCACCAAAGCCATAGATGAAGGGAAGGTAGTCCACACAGCCTATCTGGTCCATTTAAAGGCATTTGACACAATACCCCACTCGGGCATCATAGATAAGCTATCCAGCTTAAATATAAACTCCTATGTCACAAGATGGGTCGCAAACTGGCTCAAAGACAGAACCCACAGAGTGAGAGTTGCTGGAGCCATGTCAGACTCAAAACCGGTCACAAGTGGCATCCCACAGGGTTCTGTCCTGGGACCACTCTTGTTCGGTATATACTTTTCCGAGGTACAGGCAAACATGGGAGGACTATGGCTCACCAAGTTCGCAGACGACTGCAAACTGGGCACCATAATCAACTCTCCAGCTGACACAAACATCCTTCAAAAAGGTCTCACAGAGACAGATAACTTGTGCCAGCACCATGGTTTAAAGCTAAATGCCAAAAAATGTATAGTCATACCCTTTGGCAAAAACAATGTGCCCACAAATTACCACATAGGCGGAAACCCATTAAGTACAGAGAAAGTTATTAGGGACCTGGGGACCCAAGTTGATAGCAATCTCTCCTTTGAAAACCACATTGCCAAAGTGGTTAGAAAGACCTTCTACATAGCCCACCTCATCACGAAGGGCTTCACATCTAGATCAAGAGAGGTAATCGTGCCCCTTTATTCATCCCTCATCAGGCCCATCATAGAATACAATGCCCCTTTTGGGATGTACCTTACCCGACACCTGCAACAATTAGAAAGACCCCAAAAGTATCTCACCAAGAGGATCAAGGATCTCAAACAGATGCCATATGCTGCTCGGTTAAAAAAACTCCAGCTCTACTCAGTTGCATACCGCCTACTTCGAGGTGATCTATGCCTGACATACAAAGCTATGTCAAATCCAGAATTAATGGACATGCTCCACCTCAGTAAATCTAAATCCCTTAGAGCCACACGCTCGAGGGACTTGAACCTCAGCACAGAAATAAATAGAACTTGCTGGAGGGACAGGTTCATAACCCAGAGGCTCCCTTCGCTCTGGAATAGAATTCCAGTTCATGTGAGGCAGAGCACCTCACTGAATCTCTTCAAGAAGAATCTCGATAAGTGGATGGGGGATCGTAGGTTTGTCCCAGGGATTACTCCCGTGTCACTATTAGACAGAGGCACAGTAAACTAAGCCTTAAAAAGGGCACAGTATACTCAAATCAAGGGGTGGCGTAAGCCATACAGAATCGGGCTAGGCTTATAATTGCCCCAGGGCAGATAGCCTAGTATGAACCTATGAACCTATGCTTAAAATGGCCGAAGATCTGTTGACTATGATCAGGGGTTCCCATCCCTCTCATGACAAAAGGCCTAGGCAAGAGCCAGATTATGATTCATCAGATCAGGTTTCAATTTCTTCTGCTTCTTCCTCTGAGCAGGATTATTCCTTCCCTCCTTATGAGGATTCTGATGCTGAAGAATCCCTTCCTTCAGCTTCTCCTTCTGAAGATTATTCATTTGGGGAAACCTTGCATGACATGAGATAGCATTTCCACTGGGAAGGGCAGGAATACTCTGAATCCAAGAGAAGGCTTAGAGATTTTCTTCTTCTCCCCCAGCATAGGCCCCTGGCTATCCCCCCTGTATTGGACATTGTGGATGATGTTTTTACAGAGTCTACCCTCTCTCTTGATTCCTTTCCTCCTGCTCCTGTCAAACCAGATAGGTATTATAGGGTTCCAGATTCTCACAAATTCCTTTTTAAAAATCCTTCAGCTGATCCAGAGACTATTTCTCAGGGCCCTAAGGGTGTTAAAGTGGCCTCTGCTAAGAACCCTATTCCCTCTGACAGAGAGTCCAGAGCCTTGGAAAGATGGGGCAAAAAAGTCTATACTTCTGCTACGTTGTCTATTAGAGCTTTGAATTGTCAATTTCATATGTTGAAATATCAGCAATATCTTTTGTCTGTGTTGAAACAAAAGATGTCAGCTGTTTCTGGTTGTGCAGAAAATAAGGAGTTACAGGATTTATTGCATGCTACTGAGCAGGTGGGTAAACATACCCTGCACTGTGGTTTTGATTCTTTGGAGGCTTCTTGCAGGGCTGCAGCAACTGGCACATTTATTAGAAGGCATGCTTGGTTAAAGGAGCAAAGTTTGCCAGATCAGGTTAGGCAAAACAGTTGGATGCCCCTCTACAGCACAATGTTTTGTTTGGGGCCAAAGCTGAGGAGGTATTAAAGAAAATGGAAGACAATGCCAAATCTATGCAGACAGTTAAAGATTTTCTACAGGTGCAACCACCTAGATTTAGCAGGAACTGGCCAGCTAAGCCTTGGTCCTTTCCGAGCTCAGACAGACCCCAGAGAGGCAGATACAGGCATTCCAGAGGAAGAGGACAGACACAGACCCCTTTCAGACCCAGGCAGTGGAGTGCTCCCTCTCCCAAGGGTGGAGAAGATGGGTCACAACCTTACAGAAAACAGTCTTTATGACTCTCCCTTATTAGCTCCAGGGGCCCCTCTCCTGGAAGCGTCTTTGGGAGGAAAAATTTCTCTTTTCCATCACAATTGGAGATGCATAACCCAAGACAAATGGGTTCTGGACATAGTTTTAAGGGGTTACAAGTTTAATTTCCATACCCTGCCAAAACCAAATGGATGGCCAGACCTGCCAAAGCATCAATGGGCTCAGGCTCAGAAGCAAGTTCAGTCCCTCATGGCTATGAGGGCCATAGTATTGGTACTAAACACAGAAATAGGGCAAGGTTTTTATTCAAGACTTTTCCTGGTTCCCAGGAAGGAAAACACATGGAGACCAATCCTGGACCTTTCCATATTAAACACCTTTCTGGATATACCAAAATTCAAAATGCTCACTCTTCAGCAGCTGCTGCCTATGCTGAGCAAGAATGCTTGGATGGTGACTTTGGATTTGAAAGAAGCTTACCTGCATATTCCTATAAGGCAGGAATGCAGAAGGTACCTCAGATTCAAAGCAGGCTCGAAGAATTACCAGTTCTCTGTGCTGCCCTTTGGCTTATCTACTGTGCACAGGGCACAGGGTGGGAGGGTGGCCTAATGGTTAAGGTGTTTGCCTTGAGTACTAATCTATGAACCTATGAACCTATGAACTTTACCAAGTGCCTGGCACCAGTAATGGCATTTTGCAGACAGAAGGGAATTCAAATATACCCTTATCTGGATGATTGTCTCATTCAAGTGGACAACAAGGAGACTTTACTTCAGCATCTGTTTTTTGTGCAGCATTTTCTCAGGTCTCTATGGTTTACAGTGAACCTAAAGAAATCAAACCAGGTACCCACTCAACAGATTATTTTCCTGGGTGATCTTTTGAATACTACAACCCAGATGGCTTACTTGACACCAGAGAAAAAATTGCAACTGGCTTCCTCTTTCAAAAACCTGGCTTCAAAGAGTCAGCTAACTGCAAGAAAAATTCTGCAGGCCTTGGGTTACATGACATCCTGCATTCTGCTAATACCATATGCAAGACTGCATATGAGGAAAATACAGTGGTACCTCAAGAGGGTATGGTCTCAGCATTGCCACAGTTTGGAAACAGTGATCACAATTTTGCCTTGCCTCCAGCAGGAATTTCTTTGGTGGGCCGAGGCCTGTCTCCAGAACAAGGGAAAGCCTTTCTGTCCCACTCCAGCCAATCAAGTGATAATGACGGATGCTTTGGACTATGCATGGGGAGCCCACATGCAAGGGAAATGTCTTCAGAGTGCCCGGGCAGAGGACCAAATGCACCTGCACATACATTTGAAGGAAATGCTAGCTGTACAGAATGCCCTGACAGTTTTCAAGGATCTTATTCTACTGGGGCAATTACTGATAAAGACAGACAACACTACAGTTATGTGGTACATAAAAAAGCAGGGAGGCTTCCACTCTTATCCCCTGTGCAGATTGGCCATGACTCTGTGGAACACAGCACTGGCCTGCAGGGTAGATTTACAAGCTCAATTCCTGCCAGGAAAAGACAACTCTCTGGCAGACAGTCTAAGCAGAAACCTCTCAGATCCACACGAATGGATGTTGGATGTTCAGATATTCAGGATGATAACAGAGGCATGGGGGTGCTCGGACATAGATCTCTTTGCATCCCCCCAAAACCACCAACTTCAAACATTCTGCACAAGGACCTACCACGAACTGGCATGGAAAGTGGATGCCCTCTCATTCAGTTGGAAAAACCTCTCAGTGTATGCCTTTCCTCCATTGCCTCTTCTACCAAGGGTACTTCTGAAGATCAAACAGGACAAACCAAAAATGATTCTACTGGCTCCCAACTGGCCTCGACAATTCTGGTACTCAACCCTGATGAACTTGGCTCAGGGTCCGCCCTGGATTCTACCACAAATTCCACATCTACTGTCTCAACAAGACGGCCGGATCCTGCACAGCCATGTCAAAGCTATGAATCTAGCAGTCTGGCAGATCCAGGGGCTATAAGCAATTCTACCCTTACCAAACAGGTAATGGATGTAATTCTTGAAGCTAGAAGGCCCAGCACCAGGAAATATTATGCAGGAAAATGGAAAAGATTTTGCATCTGGAATCAGGCCCAGGGTTTTGATACTACAGTTCCAAACATTCCTCTGATTTTACAATACCTAACAGAGATGTTGCCTCGGCTATTTCTGCACACTACAATACGGATCCCCCAATTTTTTCTCATCCGTTACTTAAACAATATCTCAGGGGGGCAAAGAATATAATGCCCCCTAGAAGAGCACCAGTTCCTGCTTGGGATCTCAACTATGTTTTGGAAAAGCTAACTCTGCCTCCTTTTGAACCTGCGGCTACCACAGATTTAAAGTTTTTATCATGGAAAACTGCTCTTCTTTTAGCAATAACCTCTGCCAGAAGAGTTTCAGAATTACAAGCACTAATGGCTGTAGAACCCTTCATTATTTTTCATCAGGACAGGGTTTCCCTGAGGACTAACCCCACTTTTATGCCTAAGGTGGTTTCTAAAGTAGCCTTGAATCAGACTATTCATTTACCTACTTTCTATCCTAATCCTCAAAATGAAGGAGAATTTTGCATTCTTTAGACATACACAGGCAGCTTCGCTTTTACCTGGACAGGACCAAGATTTTTAGGAAAACTGACCAATTGCTTGTAGCCTATGCTGCTGCATCACAGGGAAAAGCAATCACTAAACAAACTATTTCTAAGTGGATTGCCCACTGCATCAGGTTATGTTACTCTCATTATGGCAAACCAGTTCCTATTAACATTAGGATGCATTCTACCAGAGCTGCTGCTACTTCAGCAGCCTTCCTCAGTGGAGTTCCTACCAAGGAAATCTTAGAAGCTGCTACTTGGAGTTCTGTGCATACATTTTCTAAGCACTACAACCTCCCTCTCTACTCTAAATCTAGAGCAGGCTTTGCCTCTGCAGTCCTGCAGGGCCTTGTAGCCGCCCCTTCTGTACCATGTCCAGCCACCCTTTCTTAGCTTTGGGATTCAACCCAACAGTGATGGCTGCAACAGTGAAACACGATGAACATAGTACAGTTGTGTACTCTTACCATAAATGTAGATGTTACAGTGTATTCACTGTTGCAGTCTGGGTTACCCTCCCTCCTACCCCTCTTTTGCTGTTTCTATGAGTACTGTTTGTGTTTCCTTAGCACTGCTCTTCCTCTGAGGTATATTTGCTGGTGATTTTTGGGTATGTTCTAGTTTGATGCATGCTTATTCTTCTGACTAAGCTATTGGCCTTTTGATTTTGGGCACCTGGTATCTGGGGCAAGAAAAATTGAGGAAAATGGCATCTGCTGAGGCCTTTATACCCCTGGCACTCTGATGTCAGGGAAGGAGCGACCTCAGCTGATGTTGGACCCAGACTTTGGGACTCTGGCCGATTGAGGGCTGCCTGCAAGCAGGAAGAACCCAACAGTGATGACTGCAACAGGGAATACACTTGAACATCTACATTTATGGTAAGAGTACACAACTGTACTTTTCAATCGCCCATCAAATAACACCATTAAAGTGTTTAAAAACACACGTAGTTGACATTCAGATAGTGTGTAGAGTTCCTTCTTTTAAACATTTTAGAGTCACAAGGACTGCAATACACCAAGCAATTAAACAACTTAGATATGTGTACAATCCACTTCATGAAGACAGGTAAAGGAAGAGGCATGGTTATATTGGTGTTATAAAGAGGTAAAGATTCATGATGTCTTAATGTTCACCATGGTATAGACAGTGAGTCATTACACCCCTGTTACACAGTGGATTGATGGACTTGCATTTAGACAGTTTCTTGTTTATAGATAGGCTAAAACAGGCACAACTTTGTCATACTTAAAATCCATAAAATACAAATTATCAGCCATTCTTGACAATAGTGTGATACAGGGATACAAAGATAGAGCCCCTGGCCTTTTTTGCCAATTCTACACTTAACAAAATTCTACAAAAATTAAGTTATATTTAAGACACTCATAGCATTTTCTTTATGAATTAGAACATTACATTTAGATGGAGACAGTGTCAAATTAAAGTAAGCCACCATTGACATTGAGAGTCTGTTCACAGGTATTCCACAGACTGAATCATGTCAAGTATGCCTCTTAATCTCTTAGTGCAAGAATTCTGCACAAAACTAAAGATAATGGGGAGACAAAGGCCCAAAATCATGGACAGATTTTAGACATCGTTCTTATAAATCTATAAAGTTGCTAGAATAACAGGTTTTGAATTAGCACACATTGTCTGAAGGACATGAAATCTGAAACTGAAATGTTTCTCATTATTTAGTGACTTTGCACTTTAATGATTTGCCAGAAAAAAAAAACAATTTTATGACCAGTAGACCAAAATATGAGGCAGACATCTGGACATTCTGAAACATTACTGAGAGTTGAGACATATGAGGTCAAGAATTTTTAACAGATTATGGAAGTTGGAGTAGAAAAGATATTCAGCTTATTTACACTTTATTGGGCATCATTTGGATAATAAGATTATTTCAGTGGAATATTCTTTACGCATTTCAAAAAAGTAACAATGGCCCTACCTTTTGCTAATATTTCTTCTCAGAATGGAAGAGGACTGTAATGCAAACTGGTTTGATTTTGCTAATATGCTTTGACATACATTTTACTGATATTTTCATAATATGAAGAGGATCTAAGTCTGCTTTTGGAAGTTTATTAAAATAATTGTACTCCAGCTTTGCTTGAGATCATATCCAACAGTGAATGTTGAGAATTTGAGATTTAAGTATTTTGAAAATCTATGCTTGTCAGTTATTTGTGGAGGGGTAGTTGCCATATTATACATAAAAGTGTTAAAAAAATCATGACAGAAGACAAAAACATTTTTTTAAAGAGAAAGGCATTTTGGGTGAACTATTTGCATAAAGAGATATAAAAAGAGCAGGTGGAGAAAACAGCAAAACTGGTTACTGAATACAGAACTATACATTTTCAACCTACAGTTTAGATAGCATAAATGGAAATTTTGAACTGAGTACTGACATTACTTGTTCTGTGCATTTCTTGTACGATTTTTTTAATATTAGAGAAGTAGTGAATAACTAGTACACGGAGATGGGTCACCTAGTTTTAGTGATTATGTTGGGTGACTCATCTGTTTTTATTTGCAAAACACCAAATCTGGAAAAGTATTTTAGAACATACTGATTTTACATTTTATACTCAGTGGATACTCACCAGCATTACAAACACCTTAGTTTCCACACAAAGGCTAAAATCAAATCTTATAAAAAAGAACTACTACACTAAGCTGCAGATATCTAATCATAACAGCCCCAAAGATTTCTGGTCTGCTATCAGTCCTTTGCTAAATCATCTCCAGATCACCCAGCCTACTCCAATAGTAAGTTCTGATATTAACAACTTAGCCAGCCAATTCAACTCCAACTTCATCCAGTGACCTCTTTCATTAACAGCTTAATCTCCCCAAGCATTTCATTCATCTCAGAAACCATACATCTCTCCAGTACTCTTTTATTCCAAACCATCCCTACTTTCACAATCAAAAAACCTCTCCATAATTTAAAATCTACTACTGTAGCCCCAGATGAGCTGCCTTCAGAATACCTCAAAAGTGCATCAGAAACCTTAGCTTACTCGGTCTCCATTTTAATAAATTGCTTGACTAAAGAAAGCTATATCCCTATGCTGTAGAAACAAATGTACATGCTACCTTTACACAAGGAGAGAAATTCAACAGACATCTCCAGCTGTAGATCTATAGTGATTCTGTCACCTTTATCCAAAGTATTTTAAAAATGCATCTAATCTCAATCACTGTCCTTCATTACCAATAACAATCTATTATCCACCACTAAGCATGGTTTCTGCCCTTCCATAGCACCATTACATCCCTCCTTAGTGTCAACTTGACTATAATGAAAGCCGAAAGAAAGGCAATCATGTGTTAGATGGAACTCTTCATTAGCGAAAGACTTTGACACTGTCCACCTATCTTTCTTAGGTCTACTACCTTCTTCTCTTGCCTGTTTTTCCCAGCTCTCTCAAACAGGCAACAGACTGTAAAATGGCAAAGCGTCTCCTCTCTTCTCCCAGCAACCATTGGTGACCCACAAGGTTCCATCCTGGATCAGATACTATTCAACACATTGAAAAAAAAATCAGTCCACAACATCCAAACATGCTACTATCATCCAATAAATACACAGATGACTTGACTCTCATTTTCTCTGCCAAAACTTTGATAAGCTTCAGCAAATAACTTGAGTCCATGTCTGCTACTGAATCATGGTTAACTGATTTTCAGCTAATCCTTAACTCAAGAAATCTAAGATAGTAGTGTTTATCCCTAAGTGACTATCTGAACAACTAATTTCTCTCTAACCTCCAATGTAACCAAGTCACAGTGAGTAACCCACACTAAACTCTTGGGGTCACTATTGATGAAAACCTAAAATCTGACTACCCCACACAAGTTGTTAAGAACCACATTAAAAAAACTTGGTGCCCTCTACAGATAATGCCAGAAAAACAACTGCATTAACTTTTTGAATTCCATTTCTTGTCTATGCAGCCTCCATACTCATAATTTACAGTCAACCAAAATATCTCTCCTTGAACAGTAAAACTATAAATTGGCAAAATGTGTTGCTAATCACCACTATAAGTCCGGCCACTGCTAGACTTTAAAGCAACTACACTGGCTAGAACTTGAGCACTATCTAAAACATGATAGACTTTGAAGAGGGAACTTAATAAGGATATATAAATGTTTTAAGAATCAAGAAACGGGATAAGCCTTGGATGCATCAATTTCCAAACATGAAACGACTATAATAAATAATCAGTAATTAGTTAACTTTGAGAATATGCAATTTTATATATATATATATATATATATATATATATATATATATATAATAAATAAATAAATAAAGGAAAGGCATTTTTTTTATTATAGAACAGGTTAGAAATTGAATCTTTTCTTTAGGGAGATGAGATGAACTGAAACTGAAAATTTAGTGGGAACACTGCAGAACCCATTTTTGGACATTCTAACAATGTGTTTAAATGAAATAGTGTATCTGAGATCCCCCTGCCACCTTCCCCTTTTCCCAGTGTCAGTCCAGAAAACACAAAGATGGGCCATGGGTATTTAAAAGGCAAAAAGAGACAGAGGGTGAGGGGGAAAAGGTTGTAGTCTCTGCAAGTCAATCCCCTGCTGTTTATCCAGTAAAAATTTTAGTGACATTTTTCTAGAAGATGGAAAACAACAGAAAATATTCCTGAGTTGACCACCACAGAGAGAGAAGATAGCATTGAAACCTTAATGTTGAAACTTTAAAACTTTAGGCTTTATTTAAACATAAAACTTAATTTAAAACCAAAGGGTAAAAAAGAAGAAAAGCACTTTCAACCTATTCAGGCCTTCTTCAGTTCAGTAAATCTTTTAGGTTTATGCTGAATGTTTTAAACATCTATGTACCTATCAGGAACATTTATTTTTCACACACCTTCAGTAGCTTCAATTCATTAAACACAAAGAGCAAGCCTTCCTCAGATAATCAACTAAGAGATATATGCCTATTTTAACACAGGTTTAAGGGGAACTACATCATTTATCCCTGGATACTTGTGTGCTCTTAGGTTAGTGATCCATTTTATTTCTCGGGTTTCATAAGATTCTTCACATCTCCTCCTCTGGGACTTGGTATAATTATATCCACAGCTTGGAAGTAGAAAGAATGTGTAGCAAAACATTTCACATGGTTGGCCAAGCTATTTTGAGCTTCTTTATGTAAAATATCTCTAAGGTACCTTAAAATAAGGTTCTTGAAGCGTTTGTTCATTTTCCCTATATAAAATGCTGTACACTGTTTGCAGGTCGCTAAGTATACTAGATGTTTGGTGTTACATGTGGCAGATACCTTGAAATTATATTCTTTGCCATTTACTGGATGCCTAAATCCTGGAACAGGATTAATATGTGGGCATGCTTTGCATCTCCCACATTTTCTCATTCCTTTGAGTTCAGGGAATCTTTTATGATGATCATCTTTATGGCAAAGTAACTGTTTCAAGTTCTTTTTATTTTTATAAACGAATCTTGTTTTTTCACCCACTAATGCTTTAAGCTTCTCATCTTCTAGGAGTATCAGCCAATATTTATTAATAATTTCACAAATTTGCTGATTATCTGAGCTGTAGGTGAGCAAACAATTAATCTTCTGCCCTTGTTGGTTCTCCTGGGGTTTAGCTTTGTGTTCATCATCAGATGCTGTTAAATAGTAGGGACAACCTTTAGTCTTTCTGAAGGTGTTATGATCTATTGGCTTATTCAGATCTGATTCTTTATAGCCTCTCTTTCTAAGATGTCCTTTGAGCAATTCACATTCCTCCTTATATATATATCTTTCTCAGTGCATAACCTAGATAGGCTCATCCTTTGATTTTCCATTATATTCTTGTAGATATGACTTGGGTGCATACTATGGCGATATAAATAATGGTTACGCCAAGTTTCCTTGCGATGTACTCCTGTTCGGAGACCTTGTGTGACATCATAGCTAATTTTAACATCCAAAAAGTTAATCTCTTTATCTGAGTATTTAAATGAAAATTTAAGGAACTCTGTGGTCCAGTGCAAATAGTCTATGAATGCTTGCAGATCTATGACCTGCCCTGTCCACACAATAAAAATATCATCCACAAAGTGCCCATAATATAATAAATGACTTCTCCATGGATTCTTCAAGCATATTATATTTTGCCATTCCCAATATGCAAGTACCAAGTCTGAGTAGGTGTTGGCATATGGTGTGCCCATTGCCACCCGCCATGTTTGTAGGTAGCACTTATCACCATAAAGAAAAATGTTGTTGTGAAGAATGATATCTAATAAATGACAAATAATGTCAGCATTAAACTTCAGTTCATGTGCTAAAGATCTTACTGCTTTGATCACATAGTCATGAAGTATTACCGTGAAAAGATTTTTAACATCCAGTGTTACCAAGAGCACCTTATTTCCCTGTGGGATGGCATTCATTTTATCTGATAGGTGTCTTAAAAAGTACCAGTATCTCTGATTATGGAATGTATTCTTGTTAGTTGCTGCTTTAACTCATTCTCAACATACATGGAGAGGGATTCAGTCACCCAACCTCATCCCACCACAGTTGGTCTTAATGGTGGGTCCTCCAGGTGTTTATGGACCTTTGGCAAGCCACTTATAGTTGGAATAATGGGATGGTCCACACTAAAAAAATTGTACAGTTCTTGGTTAATCCTACGCCCCATGTGTAATGCATATATATCATCATTTACTTGTTTTATTTTTCTTTCCCGTACATTTTGGGATATAACTTCATATGTTCTGTTATCCTGCAACAAGGATAGAATCTTTTTTTCTCTACCATTCAGCTCCCATTACCACAATGGATCCACCCTTATCAGACAGTTTAAACACTAAGTCCTGCCTTTGTTGTAACTTTGACAGCAGTTTTCTCTCATCTGATGTCATATTCATAAAGTGCCTTTTGTTCATCTGGTTATCCCTAGGTTTCCCTGCTTCATTTTCACACAGGCGGACAAATATTTCCATGGTGGAATGATTAACTGGAACAAATGGACTTGGTTTTCTGTATGTCCGTTCATTAGTAGATGAGCTATTCACAAAAATCGATTTTAGAGTTAAATTCCTACCAAACATTGCAAGGAAGCTTGGCGTAACCATTATTTATATTGCCATAGTATGCACCCAAGTCATAGCACTTCCACTTTGAAGCATGTTTACACGACAGAATCTTTCCTAGGGGAATGTGGGTTAAGTGTCTGCCTACGTATGGAAACAGTAGACCTGAGCTATTAGCCAGATGGCAGAGCATAAATCTTGATATCAGTCTCAATTATTTAAAGTTATTAATTGAACACTTTAAACCCAAGGAAGAGCAAGCTACTGAACTAATTAGTATGAAACAACTAGAGTTGGAAGGAATGGATCTATCAGAATCGAACTTGCAAAAATTGGAAATTTTACAACAATGTCTAACTGCTTATGACACTAGGCTTAAGAATATAAAAATGAAAAAGTTAATGAGGGATTTCAAAGATTTTAAAGATGGCAACATCTTTGAATGGCCGGGGGAAGAACGACAGAGTGTAGTTCAAACTATGAACCACACTGCTTTAGAACTGTCTAACCAACCACCACGGGTGGATACTTTTGCAAATGGGTCAACCCTGGAGGCAGTATCCACAGCCATATCGAATGAGTCTCCAATTACTACCTCAACTGTTGCTATGGCAAATTTAAAGCCGCATTCCACACATATTAACTTAGGCCCAGTACTTCCAGTGGCACTATACCGAAGGTAGGGGCTAACCATACCCCTTTTCACTACCAATTTCCTGTCCCAGTAAGAGACAGGTTTCAGAGAACTGGTCGAACTCAGAGTCAAGAAAGAAAAAGGGAGAAATTTTAATAGAGATTCCAGAAGAACAGTCCTTGGTGATTAACTTATCAAATGAACTCCTGGATAACGCAAGTATTAGTATTTTGTCTAAAGGACTGACATTTATTCCCTCATTAACTTCTGACCTAAATGAGTTCTATGTTGATATAAAAATATTTGGTAGGAATTTAACTCTAAAATCGATTTTTGGGAATAGCTCTACTACTAATGACCGGACATACAGAAAACCAAGTCCTTTTGTTCCAGTTAATCATCCCACCATGAAAACATTTGTCCGCCGTTGTGAAAATAAATAGGGAAACCTAGGGATAAACAGATGAACAAAAGGCGCTTTATGAATATGACATCAGATGAGAGTAAAGCGCTATCCAAGTTACAACAAAGGCAGGACTTAGTGTTTAAACCAGCTGATAAGGGTGGATCCATTGTGGTAATGGGAGCTGAATGGTACAGAAAAAAGATTCTATCCTTGTTACAGGATAACAGAACATATGAAGTTATATCCCAAAATGTACGGGAAATAAAAATAAAACAAGTAAATGATGATATCTATGCATTACACATGGAGCGTAGGATTAACCAAGAACTGTACAATTTTTTTAGTGTGGACCATCCCATTATTCCAACTATAAGTGGCTTGCCAAAGGTCCATAAACACCCGGAGGACCCACCATTAAGACCAACTGTGGTGGGACGAGGTTGGGTGACTGAATCCCTCTCCATGTATGTTGAGAATGAGTTAAAGCAGCAACTAACAAGAATACATTCCATAATCAGAGACACTGGTACTTTTTTATGACACCTATCAGATAAAATGAATGCCATCCCACAGGGAAGTAAGGTGCTCTTGGTAACATTGGATGTTAAAAATCTTTTCATGGTAATACCTCATGACTATGTGATCAAAGCAGTAAGATCTTTAGCACATGAACTGAAGTTTAATGCTGACATTATTTGTCACTTATTAGATATCATTCTTCACAACAACATTTTTCTTTATGGTGATAAGTGCTACTTACAAACATGGGGGGTGGCAATGGGCACACCATGTGCCAACACCTACTCAGACTTGGTACTTGCATATTGGGAATGGCAAAATATAATATGCTCGAAGAATCCATGGAGAAGTCATTTATTATATTATGGGCGCTTTGTGGATGATATTTTTATTGTGTGGACAGGGCAGGTCATAGATCTGCAAGCATTCATAGACTGTTTGCACTGGACCAGAGAGTTCCTTAAATTTTCAGTTAAATACTCAGATAAAGAGATTGACTTTTTGGATGTTAAAATTAGCTATGATGTCATGCAAGGTCTCCGAACAGGAGTACATCACAAGGAAACTTGGCGTAACCATTATTTATATTTCCATAGTATGCACCCAAGTCATAGAAGAATATAATGGAAAATCAAAGGATATCTAGGTTATACACTGAGGAAGATATATTTAAGGAGGAATGTGAATTGCTCAAAGGACATCTTAGAAAGAGAGGCTATAAAGAATCAGATCTGAATAAACCAATAGATCGGAAAGACTAAAGGTTGTCCCTACTATTTAACAGCATCTGATGGTGAACACAAAGCTAAACCCCAGGAGAACCAACAAGGGCATAAGATTAATTGTTTGCCCACCTACAGCTCAGATAATCAGCAAATTTGTGAAATTATTAATAAATATTGGCCAATACTCCTGGAAGATGAGAAGCTTAAAGCATTAGTGGGAGAAAAATCAAGATTTGTTTATAAAAATAAAAATAACTTGAAACAGTTACTTTGCCATAAAGATGGTCATCCTAAAAGATTCCCTGAACCCACAGGAATGAGAAAATGTGGGAGATGCAAAGCATACCCACATATTAATCCTGTTCCAGGATTTAGGCATCAAGTAAATGGCAAAGAATATAATTTCAAGGTATATAATTATATCCACAGCTTGGAAGTAGAAAGAATGTGTAGGAAAACATTTCACATGGTTGACCAATGCTTCAAGGACCGTATTATAAGGCACCTTAGAGATATTTTACATGAAAAAGTTCAAAATAGCTTGGCCAACCATGTGAACTGTTTTCCTAAACATTCTTTCTACTTCCAAGCTGTGGATATAATTATACCAAGTCCAGGAGGAGGAGATGTGAAGAATTTTTTATTTATTTTATTTATTTAACATTTGTTGACTGGGAAAGTCTGACTAGGTTCCACAGATCCTGTTTTCAGCAGAGGCCCAGGAAGAAATGCTCCAGAAGCATGTCTTTAGAATGTGGGTGGAAATCGGAGTACCCAGAGGAAACCCACATGAACGCAAGGAGAACATGCAAAGTCCACACAGAAGGCACCCCAGCTGAGAATTGAACAGGAGAACCTCTTGCTGTGAGGTGACAGCGTTAACCGTTGCACCACTGCACCGCCCATAAGAATCTAACAGAAACCCGAGAAATAAAATGGATCACTAACCGTAGAGCACCCAAGTATCCAGGGATAAATGCTGTAGTTCCCTTTAAACCGGTGTTAAAAATAGGCGTATATCCATTAGTTGATTATCAGAGGAAGGCTTGCTCTTTAAGTGTTTAATGAATTGAAGCTACTGAAGGCGTGTCCAAAATAAATGTCCCTGATAGGTACATAGAGTTTAAAACAATCAGCACAAACCTAAAAGATTTACTGAACTGAAGAAGGCCTGTATAGGTTGAAAGCGCTTTTCTTCTTTTTTACCCTTTGGTTTTAAATGAAGTTTTATGTTTAAATAAAGCCTAAAGTTTTAAATTTTCAACATTAAGGTTTCAATGCTATCTTCTAGCTCCATGGTGGTCATCTCAAGAATATATTCTGTTTTTTTCCCACTTGTTTGCACCTGGGAAGACCTTTAGAAGCTAAGGAAGTTTTTTTCTGTCATTTTTCTAGAAGATAGACACTTACCACTATTAATGAAAGGATTTAATTTCATTCCCTCCAATAGAATTAATGTTATAGATGTAGTTAAGGATCTTAAACTTTTTGCACGTAAACTCAATTTACACTTCATTTTACACAATGTAGATTATCCACCTGCTAGTACTAGTCTTTGAAGTAAAAAAGTATATTCAGTCTTTCACTGCATCATACCTTTCAAGTCTTTTCTGATACTTGTGAAAAAGATATTCGGGATTTAATTCACTTTACAGTCCACTAAAAAATTTACAATATGACACCACTGGGAAGGGTAGCACTTTCTAGCTGCCCACCAGTGTAAACCTTGGATCTAGATGATTGTCACTGTTGAAGTGACACCCCTACTCCATATGCAAAATATAGGAAAAAGGGGTTGTGGATGGATGGATGGATGGATGGATGGATGGATGGATGATCATAAGCTTCATCTATATAACTGTATTTATATTTACTATTTGGTACTTTTTTAGCTAAGTACTCTTATTAAATCATACACTTCTAAGTCATAGCTTTTGCTCTACTTAATTATATTATTGCCATATTACCATTTCTTTTAGTCTTTTTCTGATATCATTTCCTTGATGTGTTGCACTTGGAGTATGTGCTTCCACAGAAAAATGAGCCTCAGTCTAGCTGGATAATCCTGTTACAAAAAGATTATAAATAAATATTAGTATAATCTTTTCTAATCTTCATGTTACCTTATTAGTCAAAATGTTATGCACCCTTACTATAAACATTCCTGTCATCAAGTCTGACTTCATCATGCATTTACATTATAAAGGCCCATTAACCTTTCCTCTCAATTTATTAGTGTGTATCTCACACATTATCTATAGAACATCCTCACCAGAACTCTCACTGTACAACAAAAGTATGTATATCCATTTTCTCTGACATCTGTTTAGCCCAGTACTGTGTTCTGTGTGTCCCCTGTAAACCACAATACTGTATTCCTATCACTTGGAAACAGACTTCTCCTGTTTTACTTACGACCAGCACTAAAGTACAGTTGTGTACACTTACCATAAACGTAGATGTTCGAGTGTGTTCACTGTTGCAATCATCACACTTGGGTTATCTGCCTGCGGGTAGCCCTCAGTCAGCCCGACTACCAGAGTCTTAGTATTTCTGCATCGGATGCTGTCGCTTTTTCCATGACATCAGGTTATCAGGGGTATAAAAACAGGCAGCCAATGCCATTACATCAGTTTTTCTTGCCCCAAATGTCAGAAGCCCCCAAATAGGGAGCTAGTATACAGTGTGGAAACTACCACCAGTATAAAGTAATTACCAATACCATTAGGAATAGCCACAGAGAGGAGAGATAGAAAGATAGAGAAAACCAGGGAGTTGGAGGGAGGAAAACCAGGATGGCAACAGTGAATACACTCAAACATCTACATTTATGGTAAGTGTACACAACTGTACTATGTACTTCTTGTTTCACTGTTGCAGTCATCACACTTGGGTTGATTCCCAAAGCTGAGGAAGGGTGGAGGCAGTCAAGAAGAGTTAGGGCTGGCTAGTAGGCCCTGCAAGACTGCTGCAGCAAATCCTGCCCTGGATTTGGAAAAGATCGGTAAGTGGTAATGCTTGGTGAAGGTGTGTACAGAACTACAGGTTGCAGCTTCCAGAATGTCCCTGGTAGGGACTCTCATGAGAAATGCTGTAGAGGTAGAAGTAGACCTAGTGGAATGTGTTCTGACCCCCTGAGTGGTTAGTTTTCCATGGTGCTTGTAGCAAAAATGGATGCAGTGTGCTATCCATTTGGAAATGGTTTGTTTAGAAATGGCCTTGCCCTCTGCCCCTGTTGCAAAGCTGACTAGCAGCTGGTCAGATTTTCTGAAAGGCTTAGTCCTATCAAGGTAGAACCTGAGCTGTCTGTGCACGTCCAAAGAGTGCAGGATCCTTTCCCCTTTATTCTGAGGGTTAGGGAAAAAGATTGGCAAATGGATGGATTGGTTTAGGGCCACACTGGACACTACCTTAGGTATAAAGGATGGGTTAGTCCTGAGGGAAACCCTGTCAGCATGGAAGATAATGAAGGGTTCCACAGCCATCAGTGCTTGTAACTCAGGCACTCTTCTAGCTGAAGTGATGGCCAGAAGCAAGGCTGTTTTCCAAGATAGGAATTTTAACTCTGCTGAAGCAGCAGGTTCAAAAGCGTGAGCTTTTCCAGTACAAAGTTAAGGTCCCAAGCAGAGGGGGGGGGGGGTGCTCTCCTTGGGGGTCTTAAGTTGTTAGCCCCTCACAGGAACTGTTTAATGAGAGGGTGGGAAAATAGAGGTGGCTCAGTATTGTAATGAGCTGAAATGGCAGAAGCATGAATCTTAATGGAGGAGAAGGATAGGCCTCTGTTGAGTAGCTCTGTTAGGCAATCCAGGATTAGAGGTAAGGAGGGCACTGCTGTGTGCTTTCCTTTAGACTGAATCCAAGAACAATATCTTTTCCACTTTTCTGTATAGGATTTCCTAGTACTAGGCCTTCTGGCTTCAAGAATGATGTCCAGCACCTGTTTACTTAGGATTGCTGGTGGAGTCTTCAAGGAATAAGCCAGGCTACAAGATTTAGGGTTTGCAATTGTGGATGCAAAATTTGTCCCTCCTGCTGTGACAGCAGGGTAGGGGTCTGGTATAGGTGCCAGGGTGGTACAATTGTCAGGCTGTGTAGGAGTGGGTACCAGTGCTGGTGTGGCCAGTCCAGGGCAATCAGAATTGTCCTTGGTCTGTCTTCATTTATCCTGAGTAGTACTCTTGAGAGAAGGGGCAGAGGGGGAAAGGCATAGATTGAGAGGTTTTTCCATTGAAAGGATAGGGCATCCACCTTCCAGGCCCTGCTGTGAGGGTTCCTGGTGCAGAATTTGCTTAACTGGTGGTTGTGGGGGGAGGCAAAGAGATCTACCTCTGGGGTCCCCCACCTCTGGATCAGAAGGTTGAAGGTGCTGGGCTGCAATTTCCACTCATGTGGGTCTAGGAGATTTCTGCTTAAGTCATCTGTCAGTGAATTTTGTTTGCCTGGCAGGAATTGAGCTTGTAGATGGACTTGGTTGTCCAAAACTGTGCTCCACAGAGTCATGGCTAACCTGCAGAGTGGGTAAGAATGGGTTCCCCCCTGCTTGTTTATGTACTGCATAACTGTGGTGTTGTCTGTTTTTATCAGCAGTTGTCCTGGAAGGTTTAGGTATCTGAAAGCTGTCATAGCATTCTGTACAGCTAGCATCTCCTTTTGGTTGATGTGCAGGAGAATTTGGCTTGGGCTCCAGTGGCCCTGAATGCATTTTCCAGCCATGTGGGTCCTCCATGCAGAGTCTGATGCATCTGTGGTCAGGGTTTGGGTGGAGTGGGGTAGAGTAAAATGTAGTCCCTTGTTATGGTTGCATACTTCTGCCCACCAAAGGAACTCTGCCCTCAGACAAGGTATGATAGGAATTACTGTTTCCAGGTCCTGAGAATGTTGGCACCAAAGATGTTTTAAGTACCACTGAAGTTTCATCATATGCAGTCTTTCATATGGAATTAGCAGAATGCATGAGGCCATGAACCCTAGGGCTTGCAGTATTTTTCTTGCAGTTAGCTGGGTTCTGGTGGCCATTTGCTTGAAGTAGTCTGTCAGACAGACCTGTTTTTCAGAAATGAGAAATGCCATCTGGGAAGTTGTGTCCAAACTTGCTCCCAGGAATATAGACTTTTCACTGGGCACCAGTTGTGATTTTTTTTCCTTGATGGTGTACCCCAAAGAAGTTAGAAGGCATTTTACAAATGCCAGGTGTTGAAGCAGCAATTCCTGGCTGTCTGCCTGAATCAGGCAGTCGTCCATGTACAGGTAAATTTGGATATTTCTCTGCCTGCAGTATGCAATGGCTGGAGCCAGGCATTTTGTGAATACCCTGGGCGCAATAGATAAACCAAAGGGAAGTGCAGAGAATTGATAATGCATAGATCTTGCCCTGAAACAGTGATATTTCCTGCATGATTCCCTGATGGGGATGTACAGATAAGCTTCTTTTAAGTCTAGGGTGACTAACCAGACTTCCTTGGGTAGCATAGGGAGAAGCTGTTGCAGGGTAAGCATCTTGAATTTTGGGACCACCAGGAAGGTGTTGAGAATTGAAAGATCCAGGATTGGGTGCCAAGAGCCCTCTTTCCTGGGTACCAGGAATAATCTGGAGTAGAAACCCTAACCCCTTTGTTCTACTGGAACTGGCTGAATAGCTCTGATGTTGAGCAGGGAAAGAACTTGGTTTTGAGCCTCTGCCCACTGGTTTGGAGGAAGGTCTGGAAACCCACTTGGGGATGGCAGTGAATGGAAATAAAATTTGTACCCCTGGGATACAATGTTGAGGACCCATCGGTCCTGAGTGATGGGCATCCAGTTTTTTGCATGAAGGGCATGTTTTCCTCCTCAGGGCACAAGCAATTGGGCAGGGCTGGGAAGTAGTGCTGAGAAGTCATTGTGAACTTTTTCCATAGGGAGGTGGCTTACCACTCCCTGATTTAGGGGTGGGAGCACTCCATTGCTTAGATCTCTGCATACCCTCAGACTGTAGTCTGGGTGGTCTGTTTCCCTGGGTCTTGTTTGGGAAGGCCTGGAGGGGGCTGGAAAGGATCAGTGTTTTGAAGGGCAATGCCTGCTGAATCAAGGTGGTTGCACTTGTAAGAATTCTTTAACAGTTTGCATAGATTTAGATTTTTCTTCCATCTTTTTAAGAACTTCTTCTGCTTTGGTGCCAAACAAAACATCCTTATTTAAAGGAGGGCCTAGTAATTTGGATTTGACATGATCTGGCAAGATCTGGTCCTTCAGCCAAGCATGTCAGAGCCAGTGACTGCAGCCCTGCAAGATGCTTCTAGGGCATCAAAACCACACTGCAAAGTATGCTTACTAACTTGGTTTGCAGAATGCACAAGCTCTTGCAAATCTTTATTTTCTGCACAATCTGGAAATATTACCATGTTTTGTTTAACGAGTTCCATAATATGTTGCTGGTACTTCAGCATGTGAAACTGGCAATTCAATGCCCTGATAGCAAGAGTTGCAGTGGTATATACCTTCTTACCCCATCTGTCTAAAGCTCTGGAATCCCTGTCCGAAGGGGTAGGATTTTTGGCTGCAGTAGCCTTAATACCTTTAGGTCTCTGGGAAATGATCTCTGGATCAGCAGTAGGATTCTTGAAAAGAAACTTGTGGGAATCAGGTACTCGGTAGTACCTGTCAGGTTTCCTAGGGGCCAGAGGTAAGGTATATGAAGTAAGACTGGATTCCATGAAAACATCATCCACAACATCCAGGACAGGGGTAATAGCTAAAGGCCTGTGCTGAGGTAGCTCTAAAAATTCTCTGAGTCTCTTTTTGGACTGAGGATAGTCTTGGCATTCCCAATGGAAATGCTCTATTAAAGTATGCAAGGATTCACCAAAAGAGAAATCCTCTGGAGGGGAGGCAGATGGAATGGATTCCTCTGCATCTGAATCCTCATAGGCTGATAAGGGCATGTCCTGATAATCAGAAAGGTCAGAGCCATCAGACTCTTGGTCTGTAGAATCTGAAGGCAACTGAATTCTTTGTCTGTAGGGGAAGGCTGGCTTTCCCTAATTAGCATTATAAGGTCTTCAGCCTTTCTAAGCATTTGTTTTTGTGGCATGGGGGCCTGAGCATACGCTTTGGCCGTCGGTTTTCTAGGCATAGTAAACTCAGTAGTTTTGGCTAAAAAAGAAGTTGTTGGTTTGATTCAAACATCGGTAGGTCGGAAAACACCCTCAGAAGCTGGTGCCTGCCCAGCGGCTCCGGACCCATCCAAGGTAAAGACATCCACTGGTTCTATAGTCGAAGAAGCATCTTGCAGCATACCAGACTCCGAATGGGTCTCAGCAGAGGCCTGCAAATCCATAGAAGCAGGCATCAGGGACCGCAAAGGCACATCACTGAGTACCGGTGGACTGGCGACTAGCTTAACAGAAGCGTCATCTGCAGTTTTGGACCTATGCGGTCTGTCTCTGTCTTTATCCTTACTTTTTTTGGAAGATAGGTAGTCAGATGGCTTACCAAGAGATCGAGAGTGAAAGAATTTAGCAACAAAAATAGCCCAACGACGAATGGTTCAGGTGTTAAACAAGGCACAAAACCGACAGCGAGAGATGTCGTGGTCTGGGCCAAATGAAAATCTCTGTGAGGTATTTGCTTTCCACAGGCAAGACAATTATAAACTTTTTTTCTGACATCGGTTAGACCAAGAAAAAAGGATCCCCAACGGGGTACTTAGCGTTAGAAGACTTCAGGATTATCAACTCGAAAAATGAAAATTTCAGGTAGCGGCCGAACGGCACTTGCGAACTGTTCTGCTTCGGGCTCCTCCTTGGCAAGAAAGACTGATGTAATGGTGTTGGCTGCCTGTTTTTATACCCCTGATGACCTGACGTCATGGAAGAAGTGAAGGCATCTAATGCAGAAATATAAAACTCTGGTATTCGGGCCGACTGAGGGCTAACTATTTGTTCCTGACCCAGAGACTCCCCATACTCTGGAATAGACTGCACATACATGTCAAGCAGAGCGCCTCCTTGGCCCTCTTCAAAAGGAGCCTTGATGATTGGATGGGAGATAAGAAATTCACCCCGGGGATAATGTCAGTTGCCCTGCTAGGCAGGGGTCCAGAGAAGTAAATATTGTGGGAAGAAATATCCAGGAAATTATTATGGCTAGGCTTGCATAGGCCCTAGGGCCAATAGCCTAGTACCAACCTATGAACCTATGAACTGTAGGCAGATAACCCAAGTGTGATGACTGCAACAGTGAAACACGAAGAACATCTCCCATTACTACTCACCTTCACATAATTATGCATTGGAATCCACTGTCATGTATTTCCATGATGAATTTGCATTGAAGTTTTCAATCTGCTGTAAAGTATTAACTAACATTTAGAAAAAAAACTCTCCTGTTCCTGGCACTTCAGGCTTTTGTAGAGCTCAGGCTGGCAACTTAAAGGTCCTCAGCAATGATAAATCCTACATATTAGATCATTTTCCTTCTTTTCTACATGATGTGCTTCTTCCACATCCTTGATATAAATACTACAGACAGTAGCATTACTGTCATTTGACTGGCTGGCAACTGTTGTGCATCTATTAGCCAAATATTTCCCTTACTCTGTAGCTAGATGATGCACATACTACTTGTGATAAATATTTTTCCAGAAATATCTCACAGTATCATGCTATATCTCAAGCAAGTCTAATTGTGTTTCAGTAAATAGATTACTATTGATCTGATATCCAGAACTCTAGAAAAAAGAAGTGTCTTGATTTAACCACATGCTGGGGAAATTAAGTTATATTTACTTATTTTTTTAATGGAGTTTCTTATCCGTTAAAGTTATTAGCTTGTTGTCACTGGCCCAGAGGCTCAGTTTAATCCAGTACTCTCTGTGACAGTGAAGGGGGGCAAACTGCAAGGACCATGAAAACCAGTGCTGTTATTATGGCAAGGTGTGGTTATTTTAACAGAGTGGATCTCATTATAGAAAACCTGATATCTGGAATGCATCAATTAAGGATATTAAAATTCTTGACATATAAGATGATTGTCTTGCTCGTATTTGTAAGTCAGTGTCAGTGAATCAGTTGACTGCACATTGTCCTTTGACACAGGAAAAATCAAGAGGCTGTGGGGTCTGTTTCCATACCAGGTGGTTGGCTTTGTATCTAGTACCATTAGTGCATTGTTGCATGAGGAAGAGTGCTGCAGTCTTGCTGTGCCATCCTTCAGATTAAATATTAAATGCTGTCCCATCAGCCTGAGCTTGTAGCAGCTAATGTGGATGTTAAAGATTCCATGGTACCCATGAAAGGGGCAGGGTGATTTTTCTGGTGTTCTGACCAAATTTCTACATTCTGTGTAACTATCACTTATGATCTCCTCTGAAGCAGGATATCGACTAACTAGGACTAACTTAATAAAAATAAATAAGTAGCTACCTAGCTAACTAAAATATTATGATACATGGTACAGATATGCAATTCCCTCGACTAACTTTTATTATACCCCAGTATACCATACACTGAAACACATCTATGTGTAGCTCAGACAGCTCAGTTATAAACTCATGCAACTGGAAAGTTTTCAAATAATGCACAACATGAGAAATTGAAAGCAGCATGAAAAAACACCCATATCCCCTTAATAATGGTGTTTATTTCCAATAAAACAAACAGAGCAAATTTATAAACTGCAAATGTGGCAATACAATTCTAATCAGAAATACAGTTTTACTTTAAAACAAAACTTTACATTAAAATGAAAATATTATGTATTTACAAATAAAAATGTTCTTACTCTAGATTTATCTGCAGTGGTCATGTCTGCAGCCCATATCTCTAGTTCTTTATTTTAACAAAGAAAATCCCTTCTTAATTTCTTGCGCTCCTAATATAGTTCCTTTTGATATTCTTGTAATTCTTTGTTTAGTTATTCTTTACAAACAGTCACAAGTTATGTTCAGTTATTAAATGATCAAGGAATGTTGACAAATCAGATTATTCACTGTCTGTACATTAAATCTGTTCTGCCATATAGATGAAACTTGGTGAATGCCATCTAAACCTCACAATCAGTCACAGACCTCAAAATCCACACAAAATATAAATCAATAAAAAACAGCACAAAACTCAAAACATACACACCCCAACTCAAATATACTACTGTGACTAATAATAAAAAAGTGAATGAAACAAAATATAGATCAGGATTATGACACAACTTAAATATATTTTACAATAATAAAAGCACTAAAAACACAAATTTAAGTATACCGCCTAATCAGGAATAGTAAATGGTGTTCAAAAAGTTGAAAGTGACATCCTGATTGAAGTGATAAACCTCATAGCAGTATAGTAAGGGACAGGTAGTGAATACATGAAGAAAAGATCAGCAGTCACAACAGCAACAGGAATCAAGTTATGCAGACACACACACACACACACACACACACACACACACACACACACACACACACACACACACACACACACACACACACACGTAAGCTTCTGCTGGGGATTGTTTGACTTAAGGATTAAATCTAAAGATTCAAGTAAAACACAACATAAATATTAAAATAGTAATAAAACACATAAGAAACTATTCCGTGAGATCCAATTAAATAAAGGCAACAAACATACCATTGGCAAAACCAGTTTGAAAAAAAAATAATTAAGGGGTGCACTATTGATTGCATATACGTGTTTTTCAGTTCTTGGGAGTTGCCATGATGCGATTATCTTGTGGGCAATATTGAGTCTGCAGCAAAGATACAATCAGGTAAGCCGGTTTAAGAAACTGAAGAAAAATGGTGTGAATGGAAACATTACTGCTTAAATTTATGTCTTTCAGTTTTTGGGAGTTGTCAGAATAATTAGAATTGTAAATATTTTTGTGGTTGTATTGCCTGGAAAACAGTATATGTGTTTGTGAAGTAATGTGATGCTCATACTGAACTCATCAGCACTCTTTTACCTGCCAGTACTATGATAAGCTCATTAGTGGACCGGAGTTCCGCTGTGGCGACCCCTAACCGGGAAAAGCCGAAAGACACAAACAAACAAACTATGATAAGCAGGCTGGGCAGGGATTGCCTGTAGCTCAGAGTCACAGTAAATTAAAACATGAGATAAATCTTTTAAACTTGGCAATCACAGCAGCTTTCTGCCTTACTTGTTCAGCATAAATAATTTTATCACATTTAAAGAAAGTTGCTAACAACATGTTAAATATAAACAAATGAAATCAAATAAGTAATATAACTAAAACAGCAACAAATTACTTAACATCTCTCTTGCTCTTTTTCTGGGCATAATCAGACAGAAGAAAGATAAAGCTGTCCTACCATAGGAACACTTCTTTGTGCAATTTCTCTCTTTTTTCCTGGTTACCAATAATAAAATAACCACTTATTAGTCAGTTGGGCTCCACCCTAACTGCCAAGATGCAGGATTGCAACCACATAATGCCATGGATGCTCAGCTTGTAGTAATGATCCAATTAATCATAAATCTACTGTTGTCACCACTCCACAAAAATGAACGTCATATTGCATTAAAATGAAAGACGTTATTATTTCAGACTAACTCCCAAATGCTTACTGTAAGGTAATAGACATGAAATATTGCTGTTGAGGTGTTGTGTAGTGTTGGCACCTGTTGACAAACAGTACTATAAAATAATACACAAGTTTGACAGAAGGGGCCCTTAAGTAACTGCCCTAAACATTTTATACAAAAAATCCACACTGTTAAATAGTTATAATTCTGTATAGCAATTAGTTAAAATCGATAAATGAACTATTTTACATTAAAATATATTAAAATACACAAACAAACTATTACATGTAAAATTCCAACTGTAAAAATACAGATGCCCATTCTATTAGTGCAATAAGGCACTTTGGAGTACATGGTACAGATATTACTGCATGTCCAGAGATTATAAGACTCCTGGGAATGTTGGAGTGTCATTACCATGCACATTTCCTTGTGTTTAGTACATGCATACATGTGAATGTTTTATTTTTAAAGTACTTTCCACATCCAAAATGTACAACAAAACTGGATGTCGATATAAACAAAATCAGTAAACTGTTGTTGACAAAAGTATTTTCTTTCCCAGAGCATTTCCATTTATTAGATTTATTTTAAGTCCAAACTTCCTGTCTTAATTTTTGTAAGTTTCTGTCACCTATCTGAAAGCAACATGCTTTCTATACACAATCCACTAGCAGTTAATCTGCTGAAACATATGAATACTGTGGCCAGACTCCTTTCTACAACATACATGTTTATTTAACTCGAATCATTTTAGAAGACAGTATAATGTGTCTAAAGTTTTATAGCAAACCCCTATACTTTATAACCATTGTCACCTAGCAAGTGTTATAATGAAAGATCTGGAGTAGGGACTTCATTTGTCAGCAACCTTTGGTCTTGGATCCGATATCGGATCTGAGCCGGCAACTTATTATACAGCTATGGATCCGAGCTCCTAGCTCCTCCCCTCACCCATAATCCCCTGCCAACCCCAAATGACCTCAGATCTAGTTTGCCGCTCTTAGATGAGACAGCTGGATTTTGAGCTCCTGGCGATTTATCAGATAAGTGCTTCAAAAAGTAAAATTAGAGTTATTTTCTGCATTGTTTAAACAGTGTGTGCGTGTTTTAGGTTTCCCTTTCGTTAATTTCTTTAATTTTTAGTGTAAATCCTCCCCTCGCTGGTCATAGTGTGCATGTGTGTTGTGTTTGGGGCGCAGTGTGCTTGCGTAGATTACTTTAGTTTTTTTTGGGTTATCATGTCAGAGGCCCCAAAACCCATTTTTTCCAAGTGCACCAGCAGATGGCCACACTCGGTGTGTTCGGTGCCTTGGGGTTGAACACCTGTCCTCGGGGTGTGCCATCTGTGCAGCGTTCAACCCCAGGGTACTGAAAGATCGGAGGTCGAAGCTGATTCTGGCAGGACTTCTGCCCCCGGATTCGGCTTCGGACTCCGCTTCTCCCGTGGCACCTCCTCAGCCCTCGGTGGTGGCCACTCCTGCCCCCCTTCCCCCGGCCAGGATTCAAACTCCCACTAAGGCGCCGGAGGACAGGGAGGCCAGGAGGGAGAAAAGGAGGGAGAAGCACCACAAGCGGCGGGCCGAGGCCTCCGCTTCGGCCCCCCCCAGCTAAGCGGGCTTCTCCCTCCATGGCTTCCATGGCTTCCAGGTCTCCTCCTCCTCGGATCTGATCACCTTGCTTCTCCCAGGGACCTGAGGAGGAGAAGACCCGATCTCCGTCGAGGTCAACGAGGCGGCATTCCAGACCTGCCTCGGTGGCCTCGTCGAGATCCACTTATAGCCTTTCTGATGCAGACTTGGACCGGATGATGAGAAGGTTCATCCAGGCCCAGCTGCAGATGGGAATGCTCTTGCCTCCCCCCCCTTCGGGGTGGAGCTCGACACCTTTTTTTGCACCGATAGCTCCTTCTCCGACCCGCTTCCCGGGTTCGGAGCGCTCAGAGCCGGGCAGCATTGGAGCTGGGGGTGGGTCGGCGCCGACAGTACTGGGTACTTCGGATCTGACCCTGCTCTCGAGTCTGTCAGTTCCATCGTCAGATCCGACCTCTCGGAGCCGGGGGCCGAGCTTCGGATCCAAGGGACTCAGTGTGCCTTCGGCTCCGGCCAGGTCAGAGCACACGGGTCCTTCGGATCCAATGGTCTCAGTGCCGGTTCCGATCCCTTCATTGGGTCTGAGTGGGAGTTGGCTTTCGGAGCTGAGAGAGAGCAGCTCCCCCTTGGCCTTCGATGTAGTGGAGAGGGCTCTGTCGAGAGCATCCGGACCCCCGGTCCTTGCCTCGGCTCCACCATGCACTCCCTCTCTGCTGGGTCAGGCTTCCCTCACCCAGCCACAGGGACAGCCTGCTTTGATGTCCCAGGTTGTTCCATCGGAACAGGATATTGCTGGTGAGACCTCCTCGGACAGCCCCCCCCGAGGAAGTGCCTCACAAGCATAAGTGTAAGAGGAGGCACGTGGACTCCCCCGAGTCCTTAACAGAGGACACGGACTTGGATGAAGAGGAAGGCTCCCCAAGGTCACCCCCTGAGGATGTCTACTTTGGAGACATCATGGAAATGCTCAGGATCGGGGGGGGGTGGTCTGCCCCCAAGGCTTCCTCCGACGAGTCCGTGTTTCTGGAGGCATTCGAAGCAGGCCCGTCTACCTCTTGGGTGTCCCCTCCAGCCAACCCTCTGGTGGACCTTATTACCACCAGGGTGTGGAAGGAGCCGGACACTGTGGAGCCAGTCCCTAAATGCCCGGATAGGATTTTGAGCCCCCCCGCATACCGGTCCCACTGGAGCAAGGGTCCCCCCGTAGATGCCATGTTGATGGCGGCAGCCACTAAAAGGGAACTATCTCAGGAGAGCCCCTCGGTCCATCCACAGAGCAAGGAGTCCCGCTGAATGGATCTCCTTGGGAAGCAGGTATTTAGTTCAGTGACCTCCTCAGTAAGGTCCCTGAACTACATGGCACATGTCATCAGGATGCAGCGAGATCTTATTAAAGAATACGCTGCTTCCTCCTCAGAGTCCATGTCGGCGGAGGACAAGCAGTAGTACTCCACTCGTATGGCCACTCTAAGATCTATTTCCAGTACCTCTATGTGGCTGTTGTCCCACGCCACTGAGGGAGCTGCTAGAGCTAGCAGAGTGGGCCTAGTTATGAGATGCCAGGCCTGGCTCCGACATTGTGACTTCACAGAGCCCTTTAAGGCGTCCTTTGCGAATGCCCCCTTTGATGGTTCTGCCATGTTTGGCAAGACCATTCGCGAGAAACTTGTCCAGAGTGAGAAGGACGGGAAGATGTTGTCTGCCATCGGAGTCCGCTTTTCAGCTCCCCAGAGGTCCTTCTCCAAGAACCAAAAGGGACAGAAGAAGATGTGGTTCCGGAAATCGCAATATTCCCAACCTGCTCCGGACAACCAGTCCTTCCATGGCAGAGGAGGACAGGGAGGATGCCGCCCTAGAGACAGAGGGGCCCCGAGAAACTTTGGGTCCAGAGAATACTTCTCTGATCAGCCCATGCAACAGCCCTGAAGGGTTGCCCAACTGCTCCACTCTGAAGGCAGTCGGGGGCGCTTCTCGAGGCATCTGGCGGCATGGGAGTCCATCACGTCAGACCGCTGGGTGCTTCAGATCATATCCAGAGGTTACAAAATCCCAATGCAACATGTCCCCAGACTCAGGAACCTCCCCGATGTACCACCCAGTCAGAGGGAGGCTGCAGCCACAGAAATCCAGCAGCTGCTAAAAAAAAGAGCCATCCAACCCATCCCCCCAGACCAGCTCAGATTAGGGTTCTACTCCAGGTTCTTTCTGGTGCCAAAAAAGACGGGGGACTTGAGACCAATTCTAGACCTTTCCCTCTTGAACCTGTCGGTAACCAAGGAAAAATTCCGAATGGTCACGCTTCAATCCATTCTCCCCCTCTTGCGGGAGAATGACTGGATGTGCTCAATAGACCTCAAGGATGCGTACTACCACATTTTAATGGACAGACGATCCAGGAGGTTTCTCCGCTTCTGGCTGGGAGCCAGCCACTATCAGTTCAGGGTCCTTACCTTTGGCCTCACCACAGCCCCTAGGGTGTTCACCAAAGTTTTAGCAGTGATAGCGGCCCACCTGAGACTCCAGGGAATGCAGGTCTTCCCGTACCTGGACGACTGGCTCCTGACCGCCCCAACAAGGCATCTACTCTGCTCAGCCAGAGACTTTTTTCTCTGCCTAGCTCCCCAGTTGGGCATCACGATTAATATGGACAAATCCTCCCTTGCTCCGACACAAGTGATGGAGTTCATAGGGGCCAGATTGGATACGAGAAGTCTGCAAGCCTACCTCACTTCGGAACGACTACAGAATCTGAAACTTCATGTGCGGGCCATCCTCCAATCAGAAGCTCCACCGGCGGAATTGGTCCTGAGGGCACTGGGCTCCATGGCAGCGGCAATAACGCTTCTTCCATGCGCTCATCTAAATATAAGCTTCTTCCTCTCAATCACCCTATCTATATCAGCAAGGCTTGCAGGAGGGCCCTGTTATGGTGGCTCCAGTCCCCAGACCTCCATACAGGCCGACCCTTCTGCGCTCCACCTCCTCTCATCACGGTGACCACGGACGCTTCTTGCCTCGGGTGGGGGGGGCATTGCTCAGGCAGAACAGTCCAAGGCACATGGAATGACACAGAGACCTTCCTGCATATCAATGTTCTGGAGATGAGGGCGGTGCTGTTAGCATTGCAAGCACTTCAGAACCTTCTCCCCGTAGGAACTATTGCGATACAGACGGACAACATGTCAGGTGTCTGGTACATCAACAAACAGCGGGGAACCAGGTCTTACCCTCTCTGCCGAGAGACCATGAGGGTGTGGGAATGGGCGATCTCCACCAACCGCTTTCTGATCGCAACGCACATTCCGGGATGGGCCAACATTCTGGTGGACAAACTCAGCCGCACCATTCTTTCCCCTTATGAGTGGTCTCTCAACTCCCGAGTAGCAAAGCGGATATTTGCAAAATGGGGGCAACCCTGCTGCGATCTCTTTGCCTCTCCCTTAAATACGAAATGCGACAGCTTCTTCGCTCTGATTCCCCCACCAGGGGAAGCCCCGAGAGACGCTCTAGTGCATGCTTGGTCACCTGGTCTACTTTATGCCTATCCTCCTCTACCCCTGATGCTAAAGCTATTACAGAAAGCCTCTCAGTTGGGGAGAAGAATGATCCTTATTGCCCCATTCTGGCCTCGCAAACTTGGTTTCCTTACCTGTGGTCTCACTTGGTGAATCCTCCCTGGATTCTGGATCCCAGCCCGGATCTAATATCCCATCCATCAGGCTTACCGACCCCGAATCTGGACAACCTGAAGCTGACAGCTTGGCTGCTCCAGTTCCACTCATAATCAGGACTCCCGGCATCTCTTCACCAGTCAAAGCCATCATGGTGGCAGCGCATAAACCTTCCACCAAGAAAGTTTACCGCAGTAAATGGAGGTGCTTTTCTGTCTGGGTGGAACATCATAATTTGGACCCCTTCACTGCACCGTTAACATCCGTGTTGGACTTCCTCACTGGACTTTTTCAGCAAGGGGCTAGCTGTTCGACAGTCAAGGTACAATTGGCAGCCATCTCCCATTACCATGTGGGACATGAGACAGATCCTTTGATGTCAGCTAAACTATGTAAAACATTCCTCAAGGGTACTTTTCTGCTCAGGCCCCCCAAAAAGGCCCCCCCTATTTTTAAAGGAAAGGGGGCCCCTTGGGATTTTCCTATTTACTTTTGTTTCTTTCCAAAAGACTTAAGGATTAAATCTAAAGATTCAAGTAAAACACAACATAAATATTAAAATAGTAATAAAACACATAAGAAACTATTCCGTGAGATCCAATTAAATAAAGGCAACAAACATACCATTGGCAAAACCAGTTTGAAAAAAAAATAATTAAGGGGTGCACTACTGATTGCATATACGTGTTTTTCAGTTCTTGGGAGTTGCCATGATGCGATTATCTTGTGGGCAATATTGAGTCTGCAGCAAAGATACAATCAGGCAAGCCGGTTTAAGAAACTGAAGAAAAATGGTGTGAATGGAAACATTACTGCTTAAATTTATGTCTTTCAGTTTTTGGGAGTTGTCAAAATAATGAGAATTGCAAATATTTTTGTGGTTGTATTGCCTGGAAAACAGTATATGTGTTTGTGAAGTAATATGATGCTCATACTGAACTCATCAGCACTCATTTACCTGCCAGTACTATGATAAGCTCATTAGTGGACCGGATTTCTGCTGTGGCGACCCCTAACCGGGAAAAGCCGAAAGACACAAACAAACAAACTATGATAAGCAGGCTGGGCAGGGATTGCCTGTAGCTCAGAGTCACAGGAAATTAAAACATGAGGTAAATCTTTTAAACTTGGCAATCACAGCAGCTTTCTGCCTTACTTGTTCAGCACAAATAGTTTTATCACATTTAAAGAAAGTTGCTAACAACATGTTAAATATAAACAAATGAAATCAAATAAGTAATATAACTAAAACACTAACAAATTACTTAACATCTCTCTTGCTCTTTTTCTGGACATAATCAGACAGAAGAAAGGTACAGCTGTCCTACCATAGGAACACTTCTTTGTACAATTTCTCTCTCTTTTTTCCTGGTTACCAATAATAAAATAACCACTTATTAGTCAGTTGGGCTCCACCCTAACTGCCAAGATGCAGGATTGCAACCACATAATGCCATGGATGCTCAACTTGTAGTAATGATCCAATTAATCATAAATCTACTGTTGTAACCACTCCACAAAAATGAATGTCATATTGTATTAAAATGAAAGCCGTTATTATTTCAGACTAATTCCCAAATGCTTACTGTAAGGTAATAGACATGAAATATTGCTGTTGAGGTGTTATGTAGTGTTGGCACCTGTTGACAAACAGTACTATAAAATAATACGCAAGTTTGACAGAAGGGGCCCTTAAGTAACTGCCCTAAACATTTTATACAAAAATTCCACACTGTTAAATAGTTATAATTCTGTATAGCAATTAGTTAAAATCGATAAATGAACTATTTTACATTGAAATATATTAAAATACACAAACTATTACATGTAAAATTCCAACTGTAAAAATACAGATGCCCATTCTATTAGTGCAATAAGGCACTTTGGAATACATGGTACAGATATTACTGCATGTCCAGAGATTATAAGACTCCTGGGAATGTGGGAGTGTCATTACCATGCACATTTCCTTGTGTTTAGTACATGCATACATGTGAATGTTTTATTTTTAAAGTACTTTCCACATCCAAAATGTACATCAAAACTGGATGTCGATATAAACAAAATCGGTAAACTGTTGTTGAAAAAATATTTTCTTTCCCAGAGCATTTCCATTTATTAGATTTATTTAAGTCCAAACTTTCTGTCTTAATTTTTGTAAGTTTCTGTCACCTATCTGAAAGCAACATGCTTTCTATACACAATCCACTAGCAGTTAATCTGCTGAAACATATGAATACTGTGGCCAGACTCCTTCCTACAACATACATTTTTATTTAACCCGAATCATTTTAGAAGACAGTATAATGTGTCTAAGGTTTTATAGTAACCCCTATACTTTATAACCATTGTCACCTAGCAAGTGTTATAACGAAAGTTTTTTTTTCACTTTCTTATAAAGTCTTTCTCTTTCCCTTATCTTAGTCTCACCTTGTCTTTCTCACATATTAGTGAGCAACTAAAACAATTTAAATAAAAAGCACAACTGAAGCTATTACAAAAACAGATAAAGTAGTATAAAACTTAATATGCTTTCAGTTCTGTTAACATGAAGTGCAATACAATTATTACATTGCAGTACACAGATAAAGCACATGACTGAACAAGTGTAACATGAGAAAAACTGGTGCTAATAATAACAAAAGTATATTGTTACTAGTCCTTTGGAGTTAAAATTTCTAACTATATAAGAAGTCAAACGAAACTTAAAGTTAAAAATAAAAGTAGATGCTGCAAGATAACTGCATACACCCAAGCACGATACCAGAAAAAAAGTATGACTGTATATGTTCTTAGAATTAGCAAGCACAGAAATATAGTACATGAAAAGAGAAGTCTGCTGGAAAAATATAAGTTCACAGTAAGTCAGTTAATAGAAGACACCAGCAGAGGTAATTAATTAATTAATTATTTAATAAAATAATGTGAGATTTCATGTATTCCACTCTGATAAAAAGCAAAAAAAGCATTTTTTTTAATTAATTGTAGTTTTTGTCCACTGAAGCCTCTTCTATGGATGACACATCTAGGCACTTGGCTAACCATGAGCTTCTACTTTTGTATTTTCCTGTAATCAATTGTCTACAGGCCAACAACAGCTCCAAGCTCTCATTCTTATCAATTATGTCAGGTGGTCACTCATATGCCCCACCATCTCCTCTCCTATTCACTTCTCCAGTTTTGCTGAAAATTATAAATTGTGTGCCCTTATACAGTAATGTGTGGTGTTGGGGGAATTGGTAATCACTACTGTCTTTAACCTCCATGGAACTCTTTTCTGGTGTCTTCTTCTTTTTAAGTAGTTCAATCCCAGCATGATTAAGCCAGTCAAAAGTGTAAATAAATAAATAAAAAGAAATTACAGTTACGGTTACAGTTACAGATAGGGTTTCCCCACCACAAATTACTAAGTGTTCTTTCCAAACTGAACCTTAATCCTTCTGCTCTCTTATGATTCTATAGTTATTCTAGATGGTCACCAACAAGCAGTCAAATGGCAGCATGACCTCTTCCCCTTTCTTCCAGTTACATTAGGAGTCCCACATGGCTCAATCTCTGGCCCTCTACTTTTCAGTATATTTACAAATGACCTTTGTACCGCTACTTCACTAGCTTCCATTATCAAATATGCAGATGACACAACAGTTATATGCACCACACCTACCCTTCAACACCTCCAAGACATAACCCAGAAGTTCTTCTGTGATACTGAATTATGGCTATCAAAATCCCAGCTCATACTGAACCCAAAAAAGCAAAACTTATGATCTTCCAACCTACTAGATCCTCAACCACTCCTACCATCTTCTATATTACTGCTGGCAATAACACAAAAATCATCCCGAATCACAAAGAAAATTACTAGGTGTAACAATTAACAATAACCTAAGATATGATACACATATATGCAAACAATCAAGAAAGTTCATAAAAATGGGTATCTTACACAGGAATAAAAAATACCTGATACTTCTAGGATTGTTATTTCCAGAACCCATCTCCTGTCAACCTTGCTGTAGGACTCCCCAGTTCCTGTTAATCTTAAAAAGACAGATTTAAAGAAACTTGAAATATGCTATAACAATACAGCAGAATTTGCTACTGACTATCCACATCAGACACAACACTGTCACTCCTTAAAAAAATATCTTGGCTAGAACTACCACAACTACTATCCTACAATCAAATAATCATGGCCTATAAATGATTATATCAGGTTGATAAAACTCAGGCTCTGTTAAACATTTTGCAACCTTATTCTACTAACCACGGTCTTACATCAAAAAATAAACCACTACTACAAGTGAGCAAATCCACCAACACTGCTGGTGATTCCCTATTCTCCCACTATGTAGCAAAAGTCTGGGATTCACTTTCTCTTACTATTAGAATACGAACAAAGTCCCTTAAACATTTCCTTAATGACTCTTGGATTTGTACCTGTACTAGTCCAAGCTAAGTGGCTGTAGGATTGCTTGCTCTTGTTATTCCAGCTCTTTCTGACTACTGGCTATAATTAAGCTTACTTAATGTTGTGTTAATTTACCTGGATTACTATTTAAAAAAAAACTGTACTTACTTCATCTCAGTAAAATTGTCTTCTGCAATATGTATATTGTAAGAAAATGTTATCGACTATATTGTAAAATTTTGTACTAACAAGTTTTTATGTACTTTTTTGTTACATGTGGAGCTTTTCTCCCCGGGCCTCTGCTGAAAACAGATCTTCACCCAGTCGAACTTTCTTGGTAACCAAATGTAAAATAAAATAATAATAATAATAAATAATAAATAAATACAGTGTTTACCTGATAACCTAGCTTCATATATTGGTCTGATAGAGTAGTGGTACTCCACAAAATCTTACATAGATATACAAGATGCTGCCCACAGAGAGAAAAAGTATCAATGTGAAAAGAAGTCTACTAATTTCTTTAAGTGTCTTCATTGTTCAATACCTGGTTGAAATACAGCAACATATTTTAACACCAGCTTAGAAAATTGGATAGCTTTGCTTCTTTTGAATTACTAATAATAATCACATCTCATTTAAACAACACATGATTATACAACCCAAAACCATCTAAAATCCTGGGGAGGACACTAGTCAAAACATCAGTACTCCTAAGGTAGCAAAACACAAAATCATGTTTCTTTTTGCATGGGGGAAAGATCCCTGCACCCAGACACACCATTGTTGAAATCACAAAAAACTTAGAGAACAGAGAGAAAAAGGATGAAAGATGCAGCACTCGCTGTTCTTTCCAGGCATGCATACCATTACCACCATTACAAGATGATGGCAACCTTCCACTGACAGCATTCCAAGTGCCAGTCAACTCTGTCAGCAAACAGTAGGTTCCCTTTCTTTTTAATCCACCAACTGTAGTGTTTCTAGTTTTTAGTGAATAATCTATGAACGTATTCTGAAGCAAAATCATATCCATTACCTTCTGACTCTTGCATGCCCATAATATAGGTGCCTTTCCTGTTCCACTCTTGCTAATTTCTTTTAGTTTTCTTATTCTCAAGGCAACTTTGCCAACCATCTGATAACCTGTGAAGCTCATCTACCATTAATGACTTTACAGTTGACAACTGTCAGCATCAGGAATGGTTTATTCATATTCAAAGAATATAAATGATGGTGTCCTCTATTTCACCTGATATAAAAAGTATAAAATAGCCTGCGTAGAAGAAGGGGTGAGAATATCTATGTAGCAAAGCCAAACTTTTATTTCCCTGTTATGACAGCCTTTTTCCACATCAGGCAAATGTGTCATGCTGTTACCAGTGAAAGACATTTTAGGCACATCACTTCTGCATCCTAAGACAAATCTCACTAAACAATTCAGATAGTGGCTAGTAAAGATACAGGAGTACAGTGTTACTAACCAGCCAGTACTGTCCAGCTCCACAACAGTGATCTCTTATTTTGGTCACTACATAGTGCTACATCAAGGTATGCAAAGGTACATGCCCTGGATGTAAAAGTTTGTGGCTTGGCTGGAATCCTGATGATAGCACAGGTCCAACAGCATACATCTATATGCAAAACACTCCTCAGAAGAACAACTACTGATGTGTCGCCTTAGGAATCATGGAATAGAAGTAGACCAGACCTGATTGTGGAGTTGCATCTTCAGCGGTCCTCAAAACATTCAAATAACATCTGGCGACAGCACAGAACACAATATTCCTACCCCAATTAAGCCCCATGAACCACCCAACAGTCTTTCAGTAATAAGGTGTTAAGTGTCCTATCAAACATGTGGACTTCAAAGCTTCTGGGAACATTGTGGCCTCAAGATCTCCAGCTGTATATGTGACCTTTGAGTCAGTATATGCACGCAGTATGTCTCATCTGCTAGCTGTTACTTTAGCTAGAAATGGAACATGGAATGACATGGACCAGCCCCCTATGTCAGGTCTCTGCAGCCACCAGAGGAAATGAACTACTGAGAGCATCCATTACATGTTCTCCAGGCAGCCACATTCCAGTGTGTGTGTGTGTGCGCATGTGTGTGTGGGGGTGGGTGTTCTAGTGTGCATATGTGTGTGTGTGTGTGTATGTTTTTGTGTGCGCATGTGTGTGTGTGGGGGGGTGGGTGGGTGTTCGTGTGTGTGTGTGTGCGTGTGTCTTCTCATAAGTGTATGTGTGTGTGAGAAATGGTAAGTGGCTGTGATAAGATGCACTGAGTAATAATATCTTGTTTTGTGCAACAATGTGTTATTCACTTTCTTGTACTTGGAAGACATGCCTGCAATGACTCTTGTACACCTAGTGATAAGTAATTATTCAAGTCATAAATGCCATTTATGCTAGCTGTCACACTGACAGCATCTGCATCCCTTCATTCCCAGAGACATAACAAAGTATCCATACTACTCCTAGACTAGCTAGCTTGAAGCAATTTGCAAGTCTTGAGACACAAATCTAATTTACTTGAGTAATAATTATCTATATAAGGCTTCAGATAAAAGTCTCATTTTTGGGTAATAATGGCCTATATAAAGGATACAAATATAAATCTCATTTCCTTGCATAATAATGACCAATATTAACTGGTACCGATTTCACGCTAGAAAGAAAGGGCTGTTATAAGTGCATTTCATTTGCTATCCTAAAAACATGGGAGATAAATATAAATTAAGGAATGGGCAGCAACAGTAGCTTTGCCAGCTATGCTACTCCAAATATGAATGGCTACACCATTATATATCTGAAGTAAAATGGATCTTTAAGTAGTAGGGTCTGCATCTTCTAATAATTATTTTCCCAACTCCATTGATGTATTACATGAAAGAATATCCAACCATAACCTTGGCATAATAACACTGTCGCTCCACCCAATCTGCCCAACTCAGCATCTTCCTTCAAAGCAAAGTGTTTAAAGAACTTCCATTCTAGTACTTCCCTTGTAGCTGTGTTCATCCTAAAAGGAGATTTTCAAGAAGGTATTTCAAAGCAATTCTTTAAATATGAGAGGTTGTTACTTTTAAGTTGCACAGAGTGTTAAGACGTGCCTGTTGTCATGGACACAGTGAACAAACTTCAGACTAAAACCCTCAAAGTGTGATTTGATGTCAAACTCTCTCACTTGGACCCTTTCTCTGAAAGGTGTACTTAGCACTAAAACTGCACTATAAATAAATGATGACATCAGGCTTTTGTTAGGGTCAGACAGGAAAAGAATTTGGATTTATATCATCCAGTCACATACACACACACACACACACACACACACACACACACACACACACACACACACGCACACACACACGCATACACACAGCATCCCCTAGATGGCTGCAGCAGTTACTATTACTGTGCGGAGGGGAGCTACTTTTCAGAAATGCAGCTTAAATTTGCACTGTGAAATCTGCATCATCAGAAAGAGTGTCAAAAGTAAGAGTCTAACCCTTTAGTGGAAAATTTAGGCTTGTAGAACGGTGTGCAGTGTTTTGCTGGAATAGTGACTCTAAAAGCAGACTGCTCTGTGCAGGCAGTTTGATGCCTTATTTGAATAAGTGAATACTGTACAAGGTGAGGATATAATGAGAGGCTGAAGAAGACTGTAGTTATTCTTGAAAATGTAAAATGATATTAATGGTATGAATCACATGTACTGAAAACTTGCAGTGGGCATCAAAGGCAAACAAGTTTTTTTTTTTCATAGAATAACACTTCTGAATCTGGTAAAATAATAACTGGCCATTGTCTCTTGATAATGGCCGAGGAGGATGCAACATTATATATTAGATCAGGTTTTACTTTGTTGAACTTCATCTGCTCCCTTTTTGTTTTTTTTTTGTTTTTTTTCAAAAGCAGTCTTGAAGTGATGTCACCACACATGCTGTTTGTTGAAAGCACAAGGACCTTGTTTATTTTGATTTGCACAACTTCAAGTGCAAATCAGAGAATATGTATTACATCTCAGCTTCTAGTACATTATAGCTCTCCTCTTTTTGTGAGGTACAGTGATCTTGGAGTTGGTATATATTGGTAGATGTAAATAGCAGTGGTATGAAGGATATAGCCTCTCACACTGGGGATAGGGTGCAGGGCATTTAAATGCTGTATTAGTATGTTTTACAAAGTATAGTTATGTAGTCAACTTACCATAACTGTAGATGTCGGACTAAGGTCACTTTTGCAGTCATAGCTTTTGAGAATTCTTGTAGCTGAGTGAGGTCTGAAGTCCATCCAGACTTTCAGAGCTGAATACCCTTCCCTGCTCACCTGGGCTGATGTCACTTTACCTTGGATGTCTTGTGTCTGTACAACCATTGTTGGGTCTTTCTTGTCACCCTCTCAGCCAGGATTGTTATGAGCAATAATGCTAAAACATGCCAGAGGCAACACACAAGGGTCCTGGACTGTGACCTGGAGAGACAGACTGCACCCTTCTGAAATACCTGCACAAATGGATACAGGGGAAGCCAGAAAAAGGGCAAAGAATGAGGGAAGATAAATTTGTACCCACCCTTGCCCCTGGCCCCCTTATTTTGGAGGGACTGGTGGGAAGGATTGAGGACTGCAACAGTGGCCACATTCAAATATCTACAATTATAGTCAGTTAACTGCACAACTGTACAATGTTTTTCATGTAAATCACTGTTGCATTCATAACCTTTGGGAAGGGTACCAAAACTAGCACCCAGTGTGGATACGATGGTTGTTGAGTAGCTAGACGTGAAGGGCCACTTACCCTTCAGGCTGGCCAAAGCAAACTCTGTTATAGCCCTGGAAATGAGATCCAGCCTATAGTGTTTGGAGAAAGTATGAACTGAGGACTAAAGGACTCCTTCCAGAATGTCCTCTGTACTAACCTCTTTCAGGAAAGCAGTCAATGTCTGTGGCTGTGCTAGACTGTGACTTGGTTTTGTCCTGAATTGACTTCCAGTGCACCATCAGCAAAGTAGTTCTGATGGATGGACAATTTCCCACAGTTTCTCCAGACAGCCTGGTTGACATAGCCATCCTGAGGCAGGGTAGCGATTGCCTCATGTACACTGAGAACCCACTTCTTCTAGTCCACACAATTTCATTATGTGAGAGGTGCATCTATATCAAGAACCTAGAATCCAGGTTCTCTCACTCATCAGTCAGTCCATTTGATACTAAACAGGTTGTCAGCATGCACACCTCACCTTTTGTACCTAGCAAACCAACAACACATAAACCTACATATGCGGAGATCCTTACAAGAAGCTTACCTAAACATCAGAGACCTCCCAAACACAAACACAAGCACGCTTCACATAATATGCCCTCTGCAGAACATAGTAAACATAGTATATCATACACCAGTGTCTCACCAGTCAAGCCCCTAAATTATAACACAAAAACAAACATCTTAGTCATAGGTGACTCAGTTGTGAGACACACAGATGTCCCTCTCACCAGGTTGGATAAGGAAAAGGTCAGCTGTCTGTCAGGTGCCAGGGTCCCCTACATCACACACTCACTTAAGTCTCTTAACAACATGCACTGTTAGGACTCCATCATAGTTCATGTTGGTGTGAATGACTTGAGACATACCTCACTGGACTATATGAAGAGAGACATGACGTAGCTCTCAGATTATATCTCTCAGGCAGGTATTAAGCAGCATTTTACTTTTGCCTAGGATGATACCTCAATACAAACAAAAAATGATTGACTTCAACAATTGGCTTAGTTTCTAGTCTCATTCAAAAGGAATCCAGTATCTGTCAGCCTGGGATGACATGGTCGTCAGACCTCAATGCTTTGCCAGAGATGATATTCATCTGCCACCTCTGGGATTTCCATTACTGGCTAAGGCTCTTGCTATCCCCATACTGCCTTTTTCAGGCAATGTCACAAGAACAAAATTCCTGGAATAAAAATACCCTCTAAAAACAACCTCAAGGTTATGCTGCTAAATGCTAGGAGTCTAAACCAGAAACTGCACTCACTGGAAGCAGTTCTCACCCTGGAAGATGCTGACATTTGTGCAGTCACTGAGACCTGGTTTAAGGCTGCAGACAGCACCCCAGCTATACCAGGTTACATTTCCTTCCACACATTCAGACCACAAACTGAAGGTGTGAGAACTAAAGGAAGTGGTATATCAATATTCATTAAAGATAAATACACCTCTCGATTGGTTAAACAGCACAATTCCCTTGAATGACTTCAGGTGCAATTGACTGTAGGTAAGACCCCTGTTCAGGTCATTGCCAGCTATAGCCCCCCCCCCCCTCCATGAATGAGGCCAAGCACTCAGCCTACTTGAATCTACTTAAGTCAATCAAGATACAACCAAACACCCAGGTTTTGGGTGACTTTAATTACTCGTCCATAGACTGGATAAATTATACATTTTAACTCACTTGCCCAAAACTTCCTGGAATTCGTTAACTCCAATGTCCTGAACCAGCTGGTTGACACACCCACAAGGGGCTCAAGCATCCTGGACCTACTGCTCACCAACATTGGGGACTGCTGCACCACCCTCAGTGTGTGGCTATCCCTGGTGAGGTATGACCAAAAATCAGTCTCACTAGAAGTAACTATAACACAAGACCTCCCTTAGCAACAACTAGACTAAAAAACTTCTCCAAGGCCAATAACAACCTCTTATGTGACAGCATAAATAGCTGGCATAGCCCCTCCCCCCACCAATGGAACAGACACCTATGCTGAGTTATACAGTAATGCTTTATTCAAGCACCTGATGAGACCAGATGGCTTAGTGGTTAAGGTCTTCACCTCCAATGCACAAGGTACAAGGTTCGATCCTGACCTCCGACTAATGCCTGTTTGGAGTTTGCATGTTCTCTCTGTGTCTCCGTGGGGTTTCTCCCATGTTCAAAAAACATGCTGAGTGTTTCCATCTCAAACTCACCAATGAATGGAGCTGTGGGCAGCAGCACAGACTCTACATGGTGCCCAATGGGGGGAAGAGTTGTAAAAAGACCAACCGCTTTGGGCATCTATTGTGGTGCGCAGTATCCTCAAGATAGGAGAACACAGATCACAAACTGCGTGCCGTGGCAGGGCTAGCCACTTGACGGTGTAAAATATGGCTCTAGGTGATTCGGTCATGTTGACTGTCGCCAAAAATGGGCATGGGTAGTTACCGGTGATAAGTGGGTTGAGGACCCGGCCTACACTCTGACCCATGCCAGGGACCCATGCTAATGGTGGGAGGGGTATATGTGCCCCTATTGACCAGTGTGTGCCCGCCATAAAAGCCCAGCAGCCCTGGGTCAATAGGCTACTGGCTGGCTGGTGTCTAGTTGCCCAGCCTGGATTACCTGGGATAGCTCTGTTGAGTGAAAGCTGGACATAAAATCAACCAACCTACCAAACATGAACTGAGAATTGCTACGCTTAATGTAGGTTCACTGACAGGATGCAGCTTAGAAGTGGATGACATGATTATACAGAGGAGGCTGGACATCCTATGTATCCAAGAGACGAGATGGAAGGGCAGTGCAACAAAGCCACTTGGCTTGGGATCCAGACTCTACTACTCAAGTGGTGGACAGGCTAGAAATGGGGTAGGAATTGTGGTGAGACAGAGGCTTCAGAAGTCAGTGAGGGATATCATCAGAATTAATGACAGACTCATGGCAATCAGACTCCAGTGTAATGATAGGACAGTATTCATAATCTCAGCCTATGCCCCACAGCAGGGTTGTGATAGTGAGGAAAAGAGTGCATTCAAACAGCAATTGCAGGACCTACTAGATAAAGCAGGACAACATGAATTGGTGTTGATAATGGCACATATCGGGACAGGCAGAACAGGATATGAGGACTGCCTGGGTCCACATGGGTGGAGCAATATGAATAAAGAAGGAGAAGCCATTCTAGACTTCTGTCTGGCAAATGGCTTGATAGTAGCCAACACATGGTTCAGAAAGAGAGACAGTCACAAGATCACATACAAGAGTAGCCAACATGCAACTCAGGTAGACTTCCTCCTAGTAAGGAAAAGGCACTGGGGTAGAATCCATGATTGCAAAGTCATCCCCAGTGAAACAGTCGGTTCACAGCATAAACCAGTAGTTGCCACAATCAGCTGCAAGCAGTGGTCAGAGAAGGCTCTAAGGTCAACAGAGACAAGGCTGAAGACCTGGAAGTTGACTGGAGAGAAAGTACAGCAGTTCAAGGAATTACTCAGGACTCTAGTACACCAAGGAGAGGAGGAAATAGGTGGAGTTGAAGAACAGTGGCAGTGCCTAAAAACAGCATGTGTTAGGACTACAGAAAAGATATGTGGCCGAGCCCGGTATGGAAATAAGGTACATAAGGAAAGCTAGTGGTGGAATGCAGAATTGCAGGAAGTAATCAAAAGAAAGAAGGAGTGCAGGAAGAAGTGGGAGATTGAAAAGACTGACCAAGCTAGGAAGAATTACTGGTTGGCTAACAAAGAAACTAAGAAAGAAGTTGCAATAGCAAAGAATAGGGCATCAGAGGCACTCTATCAGCTTCTGGAAAGTGACTCAGTAAGGGACACAAAGAAACTATACCAAGTTGCAAGGCAAAGACAGAAAGATAAAGAAGATAGTCTGACACCCTTCATAAGGGATTCCAGCAACAACCTGCTTACCAGCCCACAGGACATCAAAGGCAGATGGAAGGAGTATTTCCAGCAGCTTCTGAATGAAGAAAACCCCACAGAAGCGGTATTGCCCCAGAAACAGCCTACAATGAGAGTAGAAGAGGAGCCCAGCTTAGAAGAAGTAAGAGCAGCACTAAGGAAAATGAAGTCAGGGAAAGCAGCAGGCTCAGATGAGGTCACAGCAGATATGATAAAGATGCTGGGTGAGCTAGGGGAGAAATGGCTCCTGAGGGTACTAATTGCAGTGTGGAGAGAAAGGCATATTCCAGATGACTGGAGAATAAGCATACTCATGCCAGTGTACAAGAACAAAGGGGACATCCACAACTGTGGACAGTACAGAGGCATCAAACTCCTACCACATTGCATGAAAGTTCTGGAGAGGGTGATTGATAAACAGATACGCAGACTAGTAGAATGTAAGATGGGATATGAACAGTTCGGATTCAGATCAGGATGCAGCACAATTGACCCGATGTTTGCATTGAGACAGATACTTGAGAAGAAAATAGAGAATAGGAGAGAGTCAAACTGGGCTTTCCTAGACTTGGAGAAAGCATATGACAAGGTCCCAAGAAAGCTGATCTGGGAAGTACTGCGGTGGTTTGAAGTCCCAGAAACATTGGTAGAATTACTACAGGCTATGTACAAGGACCCAATGACTCAAGTACGAACAGTGTTTGGCCTCACTGAGGGGTTCCCAGTGGGAGTGGGTGTACACCAGGGTTCAGCTCTGAGCCCACTGCTGTTCATACTGGTAATGGACTACATCAGCAAACAGGTTGGAGGGGTCAGAGCAACAAAGCTGCTGTATGCAGACGATGTGGCAGTACAGGCAGACTCTGATCTAGAACTTCAGCAAAGGATAGGAGAATGGAATGCAAATCTGAAGGCACATGGGATGAAACTAAGCACAAATAAGACAGTGGTAATGGCAGCAGATTGGGGAAATCAGAAGAAGCTGAGAATAGAGATAGATGGGAAGACAGTGGAACAGGTAAACAGCTTCAAGTATCTGGGAGGGGTGGTTGAGGAGAAGGGTAGTCTGAATGAAAAGGTCAAAGCTAGAATCAGAGGGGCTGCAGCCAACTGGCATAGAGTATCAGGTGTAGTATATGACAGAAGAATGCCAAAGAAGCTGAAAAGTAAAGTGTACAAGACAGTGGTGTGACCAGTACTACTGTATGGGCAGTACCTGGGCAGTAAAGGCAGAACAGTTGAAGAAGCTAGAGGTGATGGAAATGAAGTGCCTGAGAAAGGTGGTAGGATGCACACTACGGGACAGGTGAAGAAATGAGGACATAAGAGCAGAAGCCAAAGTAGCTCCAATTGCAGAAAAGATCAAAGAAAACAGATTACGATGGTATGGGCACATGTGTAGAAAAGCAGAAGACAATCTGGTGAGGGAGATTTGGGACAGACAGGAAGAAGGTAAGAGGAAGCGAGGTTGTCCAGCAAAGAGGTGGATGGATTGTGTGAAAGAAGATCTGCAACAGTCAGGCATGAGTGTTGAAGAAGGCAGGAGAGTGGCACTGAATCGAGAGAGTTGGCGACAGTTAATATGATACCCCGACCCCATGTAAATGGGAAAAAGGGGATGATGATGAATGATGATGATGCTTTATTCAAGCACCTGCACAATTGTATTGACTCTGCCATACCTGACAGAACCAAAGCAGGATCTTCAAGGAAAAACAAACCTGCCTGGTGGACAACTGCCATTAATAGGCTATATAATAGGAGAAATAAATTGCTGTCTAAGAGTAGAAAGGAATGGTCTCAAAACTGGAAAAAATCCCTCCTCAACTTAAACAAGCAAATAAGACTCCTAGAGAAGTCTTCCAAAGCTATCTAAGAATCAAAATTAGCTTCCCTAACTAAGGATAACCACAAGATGTTCTTTAGTTACACCCATAACCTCAAAGCTAAGGCCCAGATTTGGGCTAAACTCATAGTTAATGGCACTACAGATATAGAACCTGTGGATGTAGCAAATCTGCTGGCTGACAGGTTCAGTGAAAACTTCACTCCCCTGTCCATGTCACATATACCCCAAAGCATCCCTAACACCTATTCCCCGCCTAGTATCTCTGAGGAGCAGGTCTTAAATGCCCTCTCCAAGGCCAAAAACACAGCCTCTATGGGACCAGACAACATCCTGAGTTGTGTTCTACATGGGTTAAAACAGGAATTAGCATCATCACTGAGCATGCTTTTCAATCATAGCCTAAGCACTGGCTTCATCCCAGCAGAATGGAAAACAGCTACCATTATCCTTTTGCATGAAGGGGGTGCATCCATGGGCCCTGTGAACTATAGACCCATGAGCCTGACCAGCCTTATTTGCAAGGCCATGGAATGAATCATCACGGAGAACTGTAAAAAGGGGAAGAATCTAAGTATGGCATGGATTGACTACAAAAAAGCATTTGATAGTATCCCACATTCATGGATAAAAGAGTGTATAAAAATGTATAAGATACACCCTACATTGACTACATTACAGTAACCATGAAATGGTGGCAGACCACTTTGAAATTAAGCCATGATAAAGGACAGATTATTATCCCAGGGATAAAAATTCAAAAGGGGATATTCCAGGGTGACTCTGTCACCATTGCTATTCTTCCTTGCCATCAACCCATTAAGCTGTTTACTTAACAGCTTAGGCCATGGCTACAATTTGGCTCCTAGAAAACAACAAAGCCTAAAGACTTCTCATATTCTCTTTTGTTGATGATTTAAAACTGTATAGCTCATCAGAAGAGAAACTGAAAGCACAGCTGCAGGTTGTCATAACTTTTTCAGATGATATTAGAATGTGATTTGGTCTTGATAAATGTGCAAAAGCAACCTTTAAAGTAGGAAAACTGCAACACCAGGAAAACATCAGTTTGGGACAAGAATATAATATAAAAGAACTTGAGCAAGAGGGAGTGTATAAATACTTTTGAACTGATGAAGGATCAGCAATAAAACATGAACAAATGCAAATAAAACTCAGTAAGGAATGCTTTAGAAGACTTAAATTAATCCTGAGAACAGTGTTGACATCTGGGAACAAGATCCAAGCTATAAACCAATTTGCTCTGTCTGTCCTAACTTAACAGTTTTGGAGTGTTTGACTGGCCCCAAAAAGTGCTGGATAGATTTCATATTAAAACAAGAAGGATGCCCCATGCTCACCAAATGATCTATAAAAATCAGTGCATACCAAGATTATATATTCCCCGTTCTGAAGGATGGATGGACCTCCTTGAAATTGATTACATGTATAGATCTGCAATTGTGGGACTCCACTCATATCTACTGATCTCACAAGATCCAAATGTAGTGAAAGTTCTGAAACATGTGGTGAATAAATCTAAGATGACTTCTCTGCTTAATTTAGCAGAAGCATTATCGACGTCAAGCAGGAATGGAAATCAAACCAGAAGTAGATAAAAATCAGGCAGCAACTGAATGTGCCAAAAAACAAAACAAACAATATAAGGTGAAGGACCAGATGAGAAAGCAAGAAATGTGGAAAAAGCATAAATATAGTTGCAAGTATAAAAAACTTCTGTAAAAACCTCATGTTGATCAGGAATGAATTCAGGAATGGTTAAGAAGAGGTGAATTCAAACCAAGAGATGAGAGGTTAATATTGGCAGCCCAAGATAGTGGGCTCTGTACATGCTGATTTGCAAAGTGCATTGAACATGTGGGAGAAACAGACAAATGTAGGTTTTGTAAAACTGAATTGGAAACAATCACACACCTACTTGCTGGTTGTGATGCTCTAATGGCAGAAGGACTGTATACTGAAAGGCATAATAATGTGGCGAGACTGCTGCATTGGGGATTGTGCAAACATTATGGAAGTGAAGTGGCTGAAAAACACTGGAAACGTGCCACAAAGCATCACAGAAAATGATGAAGTTTATATCACATGGGATCACCCATTACCAACATTTCAAAAGATAGATGCTGGAGCACCAGATATAGTGGTCCAAAAAAAGATGACAAAAGTATCATTGATCATTGAAATCACCACACCCAGTGACTACAGTGTCTTGCATACAGAGAGAGAGACACAAAGTCATAAAATATTCTGCAGGCAGAAACGAGAGCAATGTGGAAGAAAGATACCCAGACAGTTCCAATAGTAGTAGGAGCAATGGGTATTATAAAAAAAATCTACAGTCGTATTTAGATATGATACTAATCCATGAAACCCCATACAAATTGCAGTAGGAGCCATTACTGGGCACGTTGCAGGTGAAGCAAAGAGCACTTTTGGCTGGCATCAAGGATTGAAACAATACTAATTTCATGAACTTTAATTGTACTTTGACATAGGAATGGGGTCCATTCCTGTCATGACATAAGAAACCCAAAAGATTTGCAGAAATTAAAAAAGAGCAAGACCTTATTAATGAAGATATAGGAAATCTCCAAATGCTCGACCCCACCCAGTTTGTCTTTGTCAAAGGGAGATCATGCCTGTTAAACTTGGGGGACTTCTTTGAGACATTCTCCAAATACCTTGACAAGGGCAAATCTGTGCATACGGCCTACCTAGACTTAGCCAAGGCCTTTGACACAATCCCCCACTCAGGCATTATTGATAAACTCACCCAGCTGTGGGTTGCAAACTGGCTCACTGATAGAACTCATAGAGTCAAAATAGGGGAGTTCACCTCCTCCAGCAGACCTGTAACCAGTGGTGTTCCACAGGGATTGGTTCTGGAACCCCTAATGTTCAGAATCTACTTCAATGAAGTACAGACTAAAACTAAAGGATTGTGGCTGACAAAGATTGCTATGACTGCAAACTGAGAGCGATCATTGAAACCCTTAGCGATGTCAACATCCTGCAGGAAGGTCTTACGCAGACTAATGACTGGTGCCAAAGTCATGGTCTTATACTTAATGCAAAACAATGCATTATCATCCTCTTCAGCAAGGGTGATGTCCCTGCAAACTATAACATCAATAGCAATACCCTAAGCACACAGTCAGTGTTGAGAGATTTGGGCACACAGGTTGACAGCAACCTTAACTTCAATCACCATGTCTCCATGGTGGTAAGAAGGGCATTTTATATTGCTCATTTCATAAGTAAGGACATTGCCTCCAGAAACAAAAAAGAGTTTATAACCCCCCTGTACTCTTTCCTCTTCAGGGCGATAATAGAGTACAACATTCCCTTTGGTATGTTCCTTTCCATACACATGCAGCAATTGGAGAGACCACAAAGGTTCTTTACAAAGAAAATTCAGGATCTTCAAGATCTATCTTATATGGACAGACTGAAATCATTGTCACTTTATTCTGTGTTGTACAGACTGCTCAGAGCTGACCTGTGCCTTGCATATAGAGCAATCTGTGACCCAGATTTAATGGAAATGCTGCACGTTCGCAAGTCAAATGGCACATTGGTCACTCACTCAAAAGACCTACAGAACTTGCTGGAGAGACAAATTTGTCTCACAGTGGTTGCCCCACTTTTGGAACAAACTTCCTATTCTTATTAAACAAAGCCCCTTGTTGGCCCTATTTAAGCGCAGTTTGTATGATTGGATGGGTAACTGGAAATTCTCTCTGGGGGTTCCACCTGTGTCCCTCTTGGACAGGTGCAATGGGTGCTGATTTTAGTGTCTGCTTGAACCAGACATCCTTGTGAACATGGATTGAACTTGGTTAGGCTTGTATGGGCCCTGGGGTTGTTAGCCTAGTAACCTCCTATGATCCTATGACCTTCTAATACATCTAGCTCTGTCCAACTAGTACCTCAGTCTGTGCATGTTTAAAGAGTGTAGAATTCTCTCCCTTTTGTTCTGAGGTGTAGGAAAGTAACTAGAAACTGAATGCCCTGATTTAGTGCTACCTCTGAACTGATCTTAAGAGGCATGAATGAGTGGTTAGTACACAAAGTAACTTTATCTTCGTGGAAAATGAGAAAGGATTCTTTACATATTAAGTACTGGAGTTCTGTGACTCTCCTGGGCATTGTCACTACTATTAAAAAATCTGTTTTTTGAGATAAGAATTTTGGTAAATCAGAAGCAGGTAGTTCTAAATGGAATAATTACTTTTTTCCAGAATGGAATTTGGGTCCCAGGCAGGTGCCAGGATTTGCCTGGTATACTTTAAATGAAATGAAGAATCTCGCACTTTTCCATCCCAAATTCCTCTCTCACCATAAATCCACTTTTACCATTACTTCTCTCAATAACCCCCCTATCAAAGTAGATCCTCACACCAATCTAATCGGTACTATTATCAATGACCAGCTAAAATTCAACATCCATATACAACACTGTATTCAAAATCAAACCAAATATTGGATCTTCTCTATAGAAATAAAAAATCCTAGCTCCCAATTCCAAACCCGCTCTAGTGCAAGCCTTCCTCCTCCCCCCTTGCCTTCTCTATGCCTCTATCCTTTCCCATCTCCAGTTGTCCATACTAACCAAACCTGAGCAAACCTATAACAACATAGCCAGATTCGCCTGCAACCAGCCATACATATCACATCATTGTCTTGCCCTGAAACAACTTCAGTGGCTTGAATTCCCCCAGCACCTGCTTCTTTCCTGGCTGCAGTTCACACACTCCCTACTAAACCTTTAGCCTGTCCCTCTCTTTCTTCCATAGTATCTCCTTATATCCCAGCTTGCTCACTTCATAACTCTGGCCAAAACCTTCTAGATATCTATAAACCAAATAAAAACATTGGCAAACTCCTTAATAGAAATTCAGTGTTTCAAGCTTGGAATAGGCTACCCCCTAACAAATATGACATTAATAGTACCATCTGTTTCAAAACTGAAGTAAAAAATTACTTCCTGAACTCAAGATCCTGCCCTTGCCATAATCCTCCATGATTCCTATTACCACTCCAACTTACTTCCCCCTCACTTCTACTTTTCAGAACTTGTTTCAATCTGTCGAAAATTCAGTATTAGTATTTTGCTTCCATGTAAAGAATATGCTCATACAGTTCTGGTTCCTCACATTGAACATTTTATTTATGAGTTGAACATTTTATTTGTATGTGTTGTAACCTTTATTTTCATTACTTTCCCACAGATTTGTACTTTTGCTTTAAGCCACATTTTCTTCATTGGATGTATATGTTATGTTGCTTTGTTATTTCTCTTTATCTAATGTTTTTCTCTACATTGCATTGTTAATTTTTACATTCTTTGGTTATACATTTTTTAGTATGTAATCTCAGGTTAATTCTCTTTCCTGGAGCTTTTCTTCTCAGGTCTCCACTGACAACGGGCCACATGGCACAGCTGGACTAACTCAGTTAACAAATGGCAAATAAATAAATACATAAATAAAGAATGGCCTCCAATAACTGCTTGACTACTGTCATAGATGTTTGGGGAGGGGTAAGGACAAGTGAGCAGAAATGAATTAGAAATCCACCTTTTCTGAGGTGTATACTAGGCCAGTAAAGAACAGATTGGAGACATATTGGAAAACGGTAGGAACATCCAGCAGTTCAGCATGCAGGTTCTTCCTTTGGCACCAGATGGAAAGTCTTTTCCATTTATCTAGGGATTTCTGGTATTTGACCTACTAGCTTCCCTCAGGAACTATAACACCTTAGAAACAATGTGCCAAAGAGAAGTGATATTTTATTATACAAGCTGCTACACTAAGGATGAACAGGATGTGGTGAAAAAGGGACACACTGCACTGCATTAAGAGGGTGTGATGTTGCAGCAGGAAAGCTTTTTCTGTTACAGCAGGAGAAGGTGAAATAATCAGTGCTGTCTTAGACAGAAGGGAACAATCAATATAATTCCTGGTTTCTCCTCCTTTGTGTTGTGAATTACTTGGGGAGCAAGGGATGTGAAGGGAAACATGCATAAACACATCAAGCCAGTTTAGGAAGGCATTCATTGTCAAAACTTGTTTGTAAGGTGCTCTGGAGCAGAATTTTGTTAGTCATCTGCTGATTATGTCCAGAAAGGCTTCCCTGTATAGCATCAATTCTTGTGGATTTGCTGAGGCTCTGCATAACAGGTCTGCAATGGAATTATCCTGTGAGGGTATGTAGGTCACAGCCAGATGTAGCTTTAATTGCAGTGCCTGCTCCCAGTTCTGCATGGTCAGCATGCAGAGGTGATGAGTGTGCTTATTTAGAGGTGCAGCTAGGGTGTAGGGAAATAGGCACAAGATGTCAAGGGTGTGACTGGCAGTATTGGCATTCAGATACAGCATCTGCAGTCAAATATAAAGCACTTCTGCACTCCATGTGTGGTATATGCAGCAACAGCATTCAGAAATTAATATCAATGCTGGCTGTATTTGCTGTTGGGGTTGAAGATCTCAGTGCTCTGTATGAGGTTTTGTTTTACAGCAAGCCACTCATTATATACATATATGTATTGGATCTATTTTAGAAGACTGAAAAACCAAAAGACCGAATCCTAAAATCCCAAAATACTGAAAACTCAAAATACTGAAGGATGGAATTTGCCTCTTCTCCACTGTTGTGCGTTCTTGGAATTGGTATATATAATTAGTAGGGGATTTGGGGGGGTTCAGGCTTTCACATGATGGGGTGCTGGTGAGCTTGTCCTTGCATTAAAAATGTTTTAAGCATTTTGACATTAAAAATATTTTCAGCATTTTGAGTTTAAAGTATTTTGGGATTCACTTCTTTGGTTTGTCAGTCTTCTGAACTAGACCCATATATATCTATCCTCCGTGGTGGTGGTGCTGCGGTAGTGTTGTTGCCTCACAGTAAGACACTGTCTGGTTCGATTCTCAGCTAGAGCGTCTTCTGCGTGGAGACATGTGTGAATAGGCGTACCTTCGTTGAAGGTTGTGCATCAGGCCTGTCAAGCCAGTACGTAAAAATCAACTGCCAATCACTAGCAGACTGGAGTTCTGCTGTGGCGACCCCTAACCTGGAAAAGCTGAAAGACACAAACATATATATATATATATCTATATATACATGCACACACACTCTCATATATATATATATATATATTTTTTTTTTTTACACATAGGTCTACTTCAGTAGACCGAATGGTCATTTTCCTGACTTTCATATTGCCAAGACAAAAAGGCTGACAACTGCATAACTCCGACATCCCAGAACACCAACTTTCCACTCCAGATAAGTAACCGCTTGGCCATCCTGAAAAAAGTAAAACCGAAGGAAAGTAAACCCACCCATGCTGGGGTTTGACCCCCTAACTAAATATACCAACTCCGAGATCACACTACCACGGGGGTATCAGCAAAATTCAAACTGGTGGGCAAGCGGTTACTTACCTGGAGTGGAAATTTGGTGTTCTGGGATGTCTGTGTTATGCGGTTGTCGGTCTTTTCATCTCAGCAATATGAAACTCGGGTAAGTGAATGTTTGGTCTACTGAAGTAGACCCATATATATATATATATATATATATATATATATATATATATATATATATTGGAACATAGCCAATTTTCAGTGGAGGCCCAGGGAGAAACACTCCAGATGTATGTCTTTGTAACATGGGAGGAAACCAGAGCACCCACAGGAAACCCACACAGACACACAGGGAGGACATGCAGACTCACAAGTTCACAGGACAATACTAGGCTATTGGCCTGGAGTCCCTTATAAGCCTAGCCAGGAATTTCACCATGTTCCCACAAAGTCAGCACCAGTTTTCTCTGTCCAGCAGAGACACAGGTGGGATCCCAGAGGCATATTTTCTGTTTCCCATCCAGTCGTCCAGTTTCTTCTTAAAGAGGGCTAGTGAGGTACTGTCATGGAGAGGAAGTCTGCTCCACAGATGGGGGAGTCATCGGGACACAAATCTTTCCCACCAACAAGTTCTATTAATGTCACAAACCAGGTTGAGACCTTGCATGCGGCTTGCGCGAGTGCAGTCTGACTCCATCAAGGCTGAGTCTGAGACGGCCTTGTATGCCATACACAGGTCACCTCAGAGCAGTCTGTAAGACACTGAATAGAGGGACAGGGCTTTTAGCCTATCTGTATAGGATAGGTGTTTGAGACCCTGGATTTTCCTGGTCAGGAACCTCTGTGGTCTCTCTAACTGCTGCATGTGCTTGGCAAGGTACATACCAAAGGGGGCACTGTACTTGATAATGGGTCTGATAAGGGAGGAGTAAAGGGATATTATGACCGTCTTGTTCCTGGATGAAATACCCTTGCTTATGAGGTGGGCCATGTAGAAAGCCTTCCATACAATGGAGGCAGCATGGTGGTCAAAAGTCAGGTTGCTATCAACCTGGGCGCCTAAGTCCCTCACTACTGATTGCGTGCTCAGTACGTTATTAATGTAATAATAAGTGGGTACACCATTTTCCCCAAAGGAGATAATTATGCATTTCTTGGCATTCAGCTTGAGGCCATGCTTCTGGCACCAGTTATTAGTTTGGTTAAGGCCCTCTTGGAGGATGTTCACATCACCAGGGGAATTTATGACAGTGCCTAGATTGCAGACATCTGCAAACTTAGTCAGTCACAGGCTACTGATTTTGGCTTGCACCTCCACACAGAGGGTACCCCAGCTGAGAATCAAACCAGAGAACCTCTTGCTGTGAGGCAACAATGCAACCACTGCACCACTGTACCATCCGAATGCATATACACATATTTTTTTGTTTTGTTCTTCATCTTAAAGTTGAGGGAGGCACCAGACTGGGGAATGGCAGAAGGCACCATAGTAGCTACTTGGCTCTGTGATGTACTACATCACTGTGACATTGTCCGTGATTATCCTCAGAGCCCCTGACACCCATGCTGTTTGAAAGTTCTCAGAGCATACAACACTGTTAGCATTTTTTTAAGTTTTATGTGTTTCTTACTTTCCCATAGGTTACAAGTCCACTATACCTTGTGATCTGGAGTCTGGCATCCCCGGGCCTGATCTGATGTATGTGTTGCTAATGCTGCCTATGGTTCTGTAGTGTGATGTTAATGTAGCCAGGCATTTGCTGAATACCCTGGGCACAACACTTAAGCCAAAATGGAAGGAGTAAAATAAAAATGCAGTACCCCACCAAAAGCCTCAACTATTGCTTGTGTATTTCTTTAATATTGGAATATGTAGGTAGGCATCTTTGAGGTCTAGTGTGACTAGGAGCACTTGGTTTATCATTGTTAAAAATTCATCAGTACTTTTCCATTAACAGGGCAACAGGCAAAATGTGACTTCACTCTGAACTCATTGGGGCTTATTCTTTTCTGCTTGCGATGAACTCTGCATAAAATAATTCAAGTCAGCCAGAAAAGTCATGAAGGTAAAAACAAGGACATCTATTTTTTTAAGCTACATGGGTCATTTATACAAGAAATGAAAAACTACAAACAGAATGGCAAACTGCTCTCACTAAATTGAATACACTCATTTGTTTTTCCCTTCCGCTTTTTTCAGTACTCCGAAAATACGGACTTTACAACAACAGAGATTAATGAAATCTAACATACATATAAAACACAATTCCAACTGGGCCTACAATCCAGAAGAAGTGTTCAACCCATGACACAGTTTCATTAGCTGAGGGAATCATTTATTGAGTTTGGTGGAGGCTTATGTGAATGTCTAAAAGGAGCAGCATTTCTCTGTTTTATCTTTCAGGCTGAAGGCATGTCTTAAGTGACTGACACTGCATATTTGCTGTTTGGATTGGTTGTCACAGTAAACCTGTGTGATTGCTGTTTTATTTAATTTTGGCCATAAGAGACCAGTACAAGAAAAAGGAATACATTTGTGTGATGATGGCTGAGGATAGTCCTCCACTGGGAGGGTGAGGAACAGATACCGCAACCTTTGCATGTGTTTCTGCACTGTGGGAAAGTGTGTGTGTTTTTCATTTGTGGTGGCTATGCATGGGGAAGAAAAGACAAGAATATAGGTAGAAATTACAAGAACTGAACAGGCATTATCAGCATCTTAGAAGATTACAAGCACATTACAAGCAGAGAATAATAAGCTGTGGAGACTTGCGAGCGAAGTCACATTTGCCTGTTGCCCTGTTAATGGAAAAGTACCAATTCCTCCAATGTCAGCAGTTTGAACTTTGAGACATTAAAAAAAAAATCAGACTTGACAGGTCCAGAATGGGTCAGCTTCCCTCTTTCCAGCTCTTACTGATACCAGAAAGAGGCCAGAGCAAATCCTTTGCCACCTGTCTCTGGGTAGAGTTTCTATATTTCTTTTGTGTAGCATATCGTGCATAATTGGTTTTACTAGCTGTTTTAGGTCTCTGGGAATTCTTGAATGTCCCCTATTTTGTGGCCTGGAAAGGAAATGAAATTTGTATCCCTTGGAGACAATTTTCAGGACCCTTAGCCCTGCGGCTATGATGTACCATTTTTGATAGCAGGTAGCTAGCATACCATCTATTGTTGTGCAGAGAGGAAGTAGTGAAGAAGTGGCAGTGTAGGATTCTTGTTGTTGGGGAGTGAGCCGGTTGGCATAGTTACAGATGTTCCCTATTGGGTGGATGTTCCTTCTGCTTTCCTTTTCTTCTTGCAGACATTTTCTCTTTTGGTAGTCTTCTCTACCCTTGGCTTGATGTCCTTTGCCTTGCCTCTGGTAAAAGGTTCATTGCTTAGTGTGATAGTTCCAATTACATTCTTGATGGGGGTTGGGGTGGGTACTACCTTCAAAGCATCATACGCACAAGCAATGGCATGCATCCCTAGTTGCAATGAGATCTAAGCTTGATGGAGCAAAGAAGTCATTTTGTTTTTATCCTTCAGTTCAACCACAGCTGCCTATAAGCTGTTTGTGGACATGTTCTTGCTATTCCAAAATATAGTTTTGCCAATTTACAGCACTAAAAGCCAGAGTTACAGATGCATCCACCTTTTTTATCAAATCTTTCCAGAAATCTGCTTACCCTTTGCTGATTCCAAGGACACTGTATCTGGACCTGCAATGGGATTTTCAGAATTCATATTGGCCTGCTTAATGCAATTTCAGTAAGTCTAGATACTGCAAATCAAAATCACTGAAAGTCTCTTTTAAAGATCTACAAAGAAAGTTTTTTTTTCACGGGCAAATCTCCCCTGCATCCTGCTCATATGGTGGGCACTCTCACACCCCCTAACTAATATATATTAATGCCATGCTCACACAACAGTCAAGAAAAGGGCAAAAAACAATGAGTGTTGACAGTGTTTTTCAGTTACACTAATTTGCACAATTTGGACTCCTATTAAAGTTGTCATACAGCTATCACATTCTTGACTTTTATATAGGAACATATGATGTTCCTGGACCCGGTAAAAATGGGCCACTTTCTTTGGTTGCACGGGTTTGGGAGTGTGGTTCTAAGCAGGTAGCATCAAAGACAACTGGGATGGCTGCTTGTTTTGGGGAGGCTAAATCCCAGAAGTTCCTTGGCCTTTTTGTGGGAAGATGAGGTTGCCTATGTTTGTCACTGCAATTGCTATCCAATGACTGAAATAGTGTCTCCAAAAGACAGGCCATTTGATGATGAATCAAAAACAAGGCTGTCATTACTACTTGTGCCATAAGACAATGGAGAGGGTATCTGAGATCTATAGTCTACATCCTCATCCCCCACCTCTGAATAAGAGGAATCTGTATCTCCCACAGGGGATGTCTACCTTTTCATTTAGAACAGCTGGATTCCAGACACCAAGAGTTTTCTTCTGGGTCACTTTGCAAGCTTTTGTAGAAACTGCAGAAATCTCTGAGTCATCATAACCCAGTCTTATGAAGAAGGGTCAGGGTCAATGGGGTAGTGACCCTCTAATTGGAAGTTGAGGTCTCTGAATGGATCTTAAGTTTGATATGGCCATTGGCAATTTGGAAGATGGATGGAGAAATATCCCTGGGCTCTGATTTCAAAGTCATTTGGGTGTCCTCCATGACAACTGCCACATGGTATCTACCTTTCTCTTGTTTTATAAATAGGCAGTGTTAGACAGCAGACAGCTAACTGTACTCTACCATAAGTTCCATGGTGAATCATGCTAGAAAAGTACAGCTGCGTAAGTTGAACTTAGCAGAACAGTAGATGTTCAAATGATCACTGCTATAATAGCCTTAGCAACATGGGTTATATCCTTCCAAGGACATAATAGCTAGCTAGCTTCCAAAGTTTCAGGGGACCTTACATGTGCCCATACTGTCAAGCAGCTTGATCTGAACTAACTAAAAGACAAGCTTGGGGGCAAAGCCCTTAAGTGCATTTCTGCCAACAGGGAGAGGGAGGCTGAGGCCTGAAAGGGCAATGCCAGGAATAACAAAAAATAAATGTCCAGACGTTGTCATAAAACACACCAAAAAACAAGGAGGATGGAAGGAGGGAGTGGATACTATAGAAGTGACCATTTGAACATCTACTGCTATGGTAAACTCATCTTACACAACTGTACTGTGTTCTTCATATTGATCACTGCTGCAGTAGCCTTAGTTATCTGAATAGATTACCATAGCTAACTATATTTGGGAGGAGGAAGGAGAAGGGCCCAGGGGCCCCTGGATGATGGTTATAACAGAGCTTGATCTAGACCTAGAGAAGGAATCAAGCTTATAGTGCTTTGTAAAAGTATGCACACAGGACCAAGCAGCAGCTTCTGGAATACTTCTAGAATCCAACCCTTTCCAAAAAGCCATAGATGAAGCCAAGACCCTGGTAGAGTGGGCCTTGACCCTGCCAGCAGTACATTTGCCATGGTGAGCATAATAAAGGTAATAGCCTTAGACAACCACATAGAAATAGTCTATTTTGACACAGGATCCCCCTTCTTCTTACCTTCATAAGAAATTAACAACTGTTCCGAAGATCTGAATGATTTATTTCTGTAAAGATGGCACCAAAGTTGCCTGTGGACTTCCAAGGTATGAAGCATCCTTTCTCCCTCATTTTATTAGGTTCAATGAAAAAACAGGGAGATTAATAGTTTGGCTTCAAGAAAACTCAGATACCACTTTAGGCATAAAGGAAAATTAGCTCTCAAAGAAACTGTGTCCCTATGGAAAATGAGGTAGGGTTGACTCACCATAAGAGCTTGCAGCTCAGATACCCTTTTCATAGTGGTCAGAGCAATCAGTAAAACTGTTTTCCATGTTAAGGACCTCAAGCCAGCCAGATTAGACAGTTTAGATGGAACAAGTGTTAAGAGGGGCCACCAGTTTACTTGCAAAGCACCCTTTAAGAACATTTTGACATGAGACTGCTTTGAAAGAGGAGGATCCAAGGGCAGACAAGTTGAAATGGCCAATACATGAACACTGCTAGAAGAATAAGTAAGGCCACATGATAGTAACTCACACAAATACTGTAAAACCAGAGAACAACTATCCCTGAATGGTTATGTTGCTGGTACCAACTACAAAAGCTTTTCCATTTTCTAATATATGATTTTCTGGAAGCAGGCTTCCTTGCCTCCATTAGTAACTGCTGCATGTCCTCAAAAACAAGTGCCTAAAAGGAATTAAGACCCTATCATCCAGACAGTCAGTTGAAAATGATTGATGTTGGGGTGCATCAAACACCCCTGGTCTTGTATGAATAGAGTCATTGTGTGAGGAAACGTATGATACCTGCCCCTGGTCATTTTGAAAAGAAGGAAGAACCACAGTTGCCTGAGCCAGAAGGGAGTCACCACAATGAGCTTGGGGGATTCTTTCTGAATCTTCAGAAGTATCCTGGATATTAGTGTTAAGAGTGCAAAATTCATACAGGAACATTCCTGATCAAAGGAAAAATAAGTCATCTGTCTTCTAGGCCTTCTTGCATGGAGTCCTGGAACAAAGTTTTGTCAGTTGATGGTTCAGACAGAAAGCAAAGAGGTCAACTTGAGGAACTCGCCACAGATGGATCAAATCTCGGAAGACCCCCAGATCTACTTTCCATTCATGAAGGTCTGCTCTGGTCCTGCTCAGCTTGTCTGCCACACAATTTTGTGCCTGTAAAGTGAGAGTGTACGGTGAAGCTATATCCCAAGCTAAAATGGCTAGTCTGCAAAGGGGGTAAGACCTGGTTCCCCCTTGCTTGTTGATGTACCACATGACTGTGGTATTCGCAGCTGCAGGCAATAAAAGTCTCCTGATTTTAAACACAAATCCAGTGTAGAGACAAATCCAGTAAAAACTCACAGCTGCAGGCAATAAAAGTCTCCAGAGTTTAAACACAAATCCAGTAGAAAATAATGATCCAAAGGCGAAGTAATGCTTCATCAGACTGGATTTGACTCTACACTGGATTTGTGTTTAAAATCAGGAGACTTTTATTGCCTGCAGCTGTGAGTGACTGGGGTTTTTGCTTGCAACTCTGACTCATATTTTATTTCTCCTGTCACTTTATCTTGGTATTTGGAGTTTACAACTTTTTTGACTATGGTATTGTCTGTAACTACTTAAAGAGGTCCTGGGGGGGGGGGGGTCAAAGATGGTTCAGAGAGTTGAGGGCCCTAATAAAGGCATTCATCTCATTGATATTTATATGCTTGCATCTGTCCTTTTGTGTTCCACATCCCTTGCACTTTTATCCCTCCTGAAACTGCTCCCCAAGCAAAGTCCGGAGCATTTGTGGTGGCTGACTGCTTTGGAGCAGGGAGGGAGAAGGGGATACCTGGATTTAAGAATATCTGTTGTCTCCACAAAAGAATCTCTTCTGATAAACCCCAGTACTGGGATCTGAAAAGATAAAGAGTGTTGATGCTGGGGCCAAAGAGATCTCATATACCACTGTATCTTTCTCATGTGGAGTCTTACCAGGGGTATCATGAGAATCATGAGACCCAAAATCTTGAGGTATTCCCTCGCAGTGACCAAAGTCAGGGTGGAAAACCTTAGAAATAGATCTAAATAAAGATCTATTTTTTCTATTGAAGAAAAGCTCTTTGAACTGAGGTGCCTTGTTGACATCCCAGGAACACAATCCTGTGTGAGGGAGCCAACAAAGACTTTTAAGTGTTCTCTCAGAATCTCTGCTTGTGCAAGAGATCGCTCACCAAAGAGAGCTAGAGGGAGAGAGAGAGAGAGAGAGAGATTCGTGACATACGCTGTAGCCACTTTGTGAACACTCCTGATGCAGTGGATAATCCAAAGGGTAAGGCAGAGAACTGATGCCATCCAGACATACAAAACCATAAGAAATGACTGAAGTCTGGATGAATAGAAATGTGATGCTGAGCATCTTTTAAGTCTAGTGTTTTTGAATTTGGGCACTATCACAAACATGTTTAGGAAAGAAAGAAAGATTCAGAACTAGTCTCCAATCATTTTATTTCTTAGGCACTAAGAACATCCATGAATAAAAACATTCCCACCTGGGAAGGAGGAACTCATTCTACCACTCCTTGGGACAGTATGTGATGAAGAACAGGTGGAAACAAGAGTCTTTTCTGCAGGATGAGGAATAACCACCCCTCCTCCCGGAAGGGAGGAATTTACTTCCATTGCCATCTGTAACACTGATGAATGATTTTCAAAACCCATTTGTCTTAAACAATCTGTTGCCTAAGAGAATGGAAATTCAGATTTTTTTTGGATGAGAAAGGGGATCAGGGTGGGAGGGGGTCAGAAGGTCTCTTGAGTAGTCATTCAGACTTGTTATATTGTCCTTGGTTTTGGGAAGCTTGAGACTTTTTTTGGAAACCCCTTGTCACTTCTTAAACCTGAATTCTATTGTCACATATTTTATCACCTATGCAGCAGAGGGGAAACACTAAATTTCCATACAAAGGAGAATTTAAAATCTCAATTTTACATAGTCTTGGTGGTTCTGAGAATGTAGCCTAGCAAACCTCCTTAAAACAGTACTGGTCCTTGAAGAAGTATCAACAGTCATACACATATTGCTAAAATGAACAGTGACCTGTGTAATAGAAGAAACTAAGTCATTTAAAGCTGATTTTTTCTTCACATGAAGAAACTGTAAATAAAATGTTTCTCAGACTTTCATAATATGTCAGAACAATCTTTAACATATGAGCCTAACAATTTAAAATTCTGAAAATTAGAGCTGCAGAAGTATACACCTTTTTGCCCATACCTGTCAGTAATTTTCCCATCCTTATTAGAAAGAGTAGGACTGGTAATTGGAATTAAGTAAGTTCTTATTAGAAGTGGGCTCAACTAAGGCTATAGCTGCTGGGTCAGGACTGGGAATAGTGTATAAAAATGTAAAAGACTGAGAAATTTTGTACGCCCTATCTACCTTTTTTGGGAACAGCTGGCTGACTATCAGGAAAATTACAGACAGTAAGACACCCAGTCTCTAAAGCAGACAGAACAGAGAGACTGAGAAACCTCAGTGTTCTTCCACTGAAAAACACTGGCATTCTATCAGTACTCTCAGAGAAAGAGAAACCCCACAGGGAGAATCAGAAACTGAGGTTTCCTCAGACAGTCTGAATCAGAAATCTGAGGACAAAACCCTGAATCCATCCCTGCATATTTCTGTTCTGATTCAGAATCATGAGTCTTTTTAGGAAAAGACACATCCCTCTTTTATTTACCAGAAACTACTCTACAAGAAGGAGCAATAGCTTTAATTAAACCCTGAACCAGTCCCAGTAAACTACTCCTGTCCAAAGAAATTTGAGGAGGAGTAGATACATGCATTGCTTTCTGTTTCTATTTCTTTTTGACAGGAACAATGGGGCAAACTGTCTTACTAATAGTAGCTTCTGCTTCCCCGGAGTTTGGCACATCATTCTCATAAAACAGGACCAGCAAGATTGATCCTTCTTTTGCCCAGAGGGGATTTCAACAGCCACAGAGGATGTGCCTAACCCCCAGTCCATAGTGGCTGTAGATGCTACACCAGAGGGATCGTGGGAAAAAGATGAGTGGTCTGAGGTACAACAAATAGCCACAGCAGAGTCACCCACCTACTGCTGAGGCAAACTGCTAGTCAGCTGTGGTGGCAAAGGCTGTTTGCTTAACTTTTTCTTTTTGTGGCTGGAAGAAGGATCAACCATGGGACTGACAATCTGTTCCATGGGCAAGCCGAAAATAGTGCCTCTTTCCCAGGGAAGACAAGCAACAAATACTGGTAGTCTCTCTGCTGGAGAGACAGGTTTGTCTCCCAGATCTCTCTGCTGGAGAGACAGGTTTGTCTCCCAGAGGCTGCCCCATCTCTGGAATAGACTTCCCATACATGTCAGAGTACTTCACCGACCCTCTTCATGCTCAACCTTGATGAGTGGATGGGAAACCACAAATTTCTCCCAGGGGTTCTACCTTTGTCCCTCATTGACAGGAGCGACAGGTGCTGATCGAGGGTTCTTTATGGGGATAAACTCTTGGCTAGGCTTGTAAGGGCCCCAGGCCCATTAGCCTAGTAACCTCCTATGATCCTATGATCATATGGTAAAACTACCAGCCCACAAAAGTTACTTTTTTGACAGAAAAAACACAGTAAATAGCCCTTTCAAACCCTATGGGTGCCCCACAATTGAAAAATAAACACAATTTCTACACAGAAAATATGTTATCAGTTAATTTACACTATTTTAAACTGACAGAAAAAAATGAGTGCTCCATTTAAAAGTGCATTACAGTCTCAAGTAAGTGTTAAACACAACACTCCTAGCTTTAAAATAACTTTCCTGAAGAAGAAAGTAATAAAACATCAGTAAATATAAGAAAATGGAAGCTTTTTCCTCAGAGGGAATTTATCTGTTCAGCAAAGAAAAACACAAACTGACCATCAGTCCTTGAAAGCCTCAGAAGAGCATACTCTTTGACGGCAGGAGAGCTCTGAAGGGCTTCACACCCAAACTCATCTTTTAGCTAGCTCAGCTGGAGATGCTTGACAGTTTGGGCACGCGGAAAGTATCCTTAAGCTTTGGAAGCTGTCTGGCTGTTATGTCCTTGGGAGGATATAACACATATATCTAAAGCTACTGCAGCATTGATAAATATGAAGAATATCTGATGGCATGGCAGCCTCTGAAGTTGCAGATACAGAGGCCTTGGTTGTGGTAGATGTCCATGCTGGGAGCAAATCAAGCACCTCCATGGTACTGGTACTGACATTTTCAGATCAAGGATCCTTAAGGCTGTCCTTAGACTCCATGGTCTCCCTGTGCATCTCTTTTCTCTTCTCCTTCTTTGTTTTTGAATGGACATCTCACAGACTAGCTAGGAAGTCCAAAGAGCTGGCAAACTTCTCAAACTGTGGACGGCACAGTGGTACAGTGGTAGCGTTGTACCCTCCCAGCAAGAGGTTCTCTGGTTTGATTCTCAGCTGGGGTGCCATCTCTGTTGGATCTGCATGTCCTCCTTGCATTCATGTGGGTTTGCTCCAGTTTCCTTCCACATTACAAAGACATGAAAAAAGAGGTCATTGTTCCCCTCTACTCGACACTCATTAGACCCATTATAGAGTACAACACCCCTTTTGGAATGTACGTTGCAAGACATCTGCAGCAGCTGGAAAGGCCACAGAAGTACCTCACAAAGAGGATTACTGGCCTCAAACAAATGCCCTACACTGACCACCTCAAAAAACTCCAGCTTTACTCCGTAGCATATCGCCGACTCCGAGGTGATCTCTGCCTAACATATAAAGCTATGTCAAACCCAGAGCTGTTGGACATGAAACATCTAAAGAAATCCCAATCCCTCCGAGCTACACACTCTAGGGACCTAAACCTTGTCACAATAAACAGGACATGTTGGAGGGATAGATTCCTGTCCCAGAGACTTCCTGTACTCTGGAACAAGCTACCCATCTATGTCAAGCAAAGTTCTTCATTAGCACTCTTCAAGAAAAATCTTGATGAGTGGATGGGAAATAGGAAATACACCCCGGGGATCACTTCTGTGTCTTTGCTCGACAGTGGCACAGGAAAATAACTTTCTTGAGTGACGTAAGCCATGGAACTTTGTTGGCTAGGCTTATGTAGGCCCTTGGGCCGACAGCCTAGTGCCTACCTATGAACCTATGCAGCTGGAAAATCTTACCAAGCTTTTGCTGAAAATTGGCTGCATTCCAAGTCAGACTTTCCAGGTAAACAAATGTTAAATAAACTGGGCAGCTAATTCTTCTTTTTCAGATAGGCCTGAGCAGTCTGACATCTTATCTTAATAGTCTCAGACCTAAACCTCTGACAATTTTGTAGGCATTAGTGATGTTTTTCAGTCTTAAAATATAGACACACTTATTGTGATTATAGTTAAAAGAAATCCACCATTTGCTAGCGCTCTTGCCATGCTTAATAGTAGCAGTCATTCCCAATACCTCTGTGTTGGCAGACACTATGTGGAAGGGTACATATTTTGTAATCAAAAAAGAGACATTTTGATACAAAGAAAAAAACAGAAGCCACTATAGAGAACTTAATCCATTCTTCTCTTTACTTATGGCCTGGACCCATAGACTAACAAAGGGACTTTCCGAAGTGAACTGTGTACTGTGCATTCAGCGAAAGTGGCAAGAAAGAGTTGAAGATGGCCAGATATATGTCACCTTTATACCAGGCACACAGACAGATATATGTCACCTTTATACCAGGTACACAGACATCTGAGGTAAAGTGAAATCAGCCTAAATGAGGGAACAAGGGTGCTCAGCTCTGACAGCCTATCCAGACGTTGGACATCGGCCTATGACAGTGTTCCCAAAGTTTATGACTAAAATGCACATTCACATGAAGAACATAGTGCTGTTTTCTATTTGAACTGCAGTTCATTTCTTAAAATACAAGACTTGTAGTAGTGGGTCTCACACTTGTCAAAGGGGTCCCTGACACAGCAAATGACATATTCCAGACCCTCATCCTTTAATTTAACATTCTAACTTAGACTAGTAACAAAACAACTGTAATACAGGTGAACCAAACAAAATTGCTAGGAGCTATCACTGATTAAAACTTAAAATGTAATCAACATATAAATTATACCACATAAAAACTCAGCCAAAAATTCTGCAAGTTATATAAAGCCAAACCATATCTAACAAAACAAGCACAAATACAGACAGCATATACACTCTAATTTCCAAATACACTTTATGCATAATCAGTAATATACCAAGCATCCACACAGTTTATAAAACAAGCTAGAAAACTAAAAAAATTGCTAAACTTACTGCAAATGCACCTAATAAAAATCTCTCTGCTTAACTGCACTTACAACAGATATATTGGATAGAATCCAACATACTCTGTACCTAAGGTCACAACTGAAAAGTGTACACAATGTCATAAATAACTAGACAAATGTCAAACAATTAGCAGAAACGTTGAAATATATAGTTTGCCTAGACAACTGAGATCTCAAACACAAAATCAGCTAGTTGTTTATTAAGCATTGGCTGACATCCTTTAATTGGTATCTGTTGTAAAACTACAGAACTGAATTCTCCCAGTATCAGAGGAGAGAGAAATCAAAATGCATTCTTATAGCTTTAAAAAACCTACTTAACTAGCAACTGGAAATGCTCATATACTACACAGCAATCATAGTAATATCCCCACAATCAAACAAAATTAAATATACTTTATGGATATTCAGCAACCTGCTTGACAGTTCACATCCCTGCTTCCCATGCTATACATATCTGTTCCTCCTCCCCTTATGTCCATTTCTTTTTTCTTTCTTTCCCCTTCCATGACTCTTCCAACAGGACCGTACTACCCTGTATTCTCTTCTGTTTCTTTTCCTTTTACTTCTTTCTTCCCATTTCACTGTCCTATTTTTTTATTATTTTCAAGCTCCCCTGCACATCCTTTCTCATGTTAGATAATCCTAACCCTACCCCTAATCCCAATCCTAAACAGTAATTTATGAAAAACCCTTTCCCAAACAGTACCACAATTCAGACAACTTTTATCTTCTGGTACTGCTTGGGTTTGCATTAAATGATCACAAAGGGAAACCATGTGTTTTCCATTTGTGATTGATTGGTGGTTTGACAGATTTTTTTTTTCATTAAGTATGTCAACGTGCTGGCTTTGAACTAGTATGCTTCAATGCTTTTACACATTGATGTAATGCCTTATAATCATATTTATTTATTGGTTTTGTTTACTGGCAAAGTCTAACTACGTAAGCAACCCCTTTTCAGAAGTGGCTCTGGGAGAAAAGCTCCAGAAATACATTGAAAAAAAAAAAAAACAGTGAAAACAAAACAAAGTAATACAAATTCTTACATTATACATTTTCAAGTATAGAGAAAGATACAGATAATACAGCAAAATACATTTGGTAAGAAAGTATTGGTGTGAAATAATGTAATATTACAGCAAGTCTCAGAAATAAGCAGGTTTGGATTCTCAGTCTGTACAGCATGGTGGATCAATAGGTGTTACATTTATAGATATTAAATGTGTTTGTGTGAATCAACAAATGATAGCAGCTACTCTAAAGACTATGCAAAAAATATAAGACGTACCTATGCATTAAGAGTACTAGAGCATGTGATTAATAAACATTCTATGCAACAACCTAAATATGATAGAAAAGTGACAAAGGATAATTAACTTTTGAGAGAGCTGATGGAAGGTGGGAAAGAAAGGCAGGAGAGGGAAAAACAGGGAAAAACAGAAGAGAAAGGAAAGCAGTGAAAGCACTAAGGAAGCTGACATAAAAGATGGGTAGGAAAATTTGACTATCCCTTGGAAGTGTTTACATTACACACACACACACACACACACACACACACACACACACACACACACACACACACACACACACACACATGCAGACTCATATTTTTTACACCTAGCTAGATGTTACATTATTCATTATCCAAAGACTTTATGTCACCCTTCCATGGAGAGTAGTTCCTTTAACAAAGACTCTGAATTAATGAGAGCCATTTTGTTGGGTTTCAGATTTTTCAGATCTGCAATGCTGGGGAAATCTTACCTCAGAGGGTTAAGGCTAAGAGCAGTTAATGGACTTCATCTTTTAATCCTGGATTGGATTCCCTTAGTTTCCACTTGAAAACTGTGTAATTCTAAGCAATTCACTTAACCAGTTTTCCTGGGTCACCTCTGAAAAGTGATGCTTCTGTTAAGTGGGCATACCTGGCTAAGGAATTAAAAAAGCAAACAAAAAAAAAACTCTTGAAAAGTGATACTTGGACTTGTGTAAGACAAAAGCAGTCTGGAAGGGCAAATTCCAGTATTGCTGGAAGACCTCATTTCCTTTTTTTTTTTTTTTTTTTTTTTTAATTTTCCTTTTCATAGCTGGTTTCTAACATGACCTTCCTCTATAGGACTTCTCAACATAAAGTTCCTCCTGCCACACTTTCACAAAATATAGAGAGGTGGCAGACAAGCGGTGGCATTCATTTCCAATTTAGACTTCCAATTTTTCGTTTTCTAGCTAGACCGTACTCGTGATTCAAGTCCCCTTACAATCTGGTCACAGTAATGTGATACAGACATTACACTGTAGTGCTTAGTGAAAGTTATTGTAGTTTTGGCCTGCACTATACGGAGTGTAGCAGAATGATATTTTGTTAAACATTTAACATTGCACGACCATGTTCCTTAAAAACACAGAGAAAAAAAAAAAACAACTGTGAAAGGACAGGATAAATGTCTTCAGTAGTAGAGTTATTAATTACCACGGGGTCAAGCAACAATAAAAGGCATTTTTCCTTTTTTTATATTTATATAATGATGCTGCAGTTAAATCTAATTCCACAGAAAAAAACAGTAGTGTCTCTGATGAAGTATCATGTTCTCCAAAAGAATATAGTAGTGGAAAGATCCATAAGAAAGGTGTTTAAAAAAGATAGGTAGGACTCTCAAAGTTACTTCTTGTCTGAAGACATCTCTTTATTTGTAAATATTACTTTGCAGGCAGATGTGTGCTGCTTAGATAACATGTGAAGGCTTGTAACAACAGGCACTTATTTCCACTACTATATTCTTTTGGAGAATGTGGTACTTCAAGGACACTGCCAGTTTTTTTTTCTGTAAGCCATGAGTTTTTTAGACTGGTGAGGTTTTTCACAGAGGTGTTTTTCAGCTGGTTCTCCAAACATGAGATCTACTTCCAGGATTTGGTTTGGAAGGCAGTATTTGTTTGATCTTCTTTAAACTTAAATTTCAAAAAAAAAAAAAAAATTAATTTCAATGTTTTTCCACTAAATTGTAAGAAAACCTTCTTTTCATATTTCCAAAAGATATTTCATTATAAGTAAACAAATATGCTTTAGCAGTACACACATGTAAGTAAAACCATATTTCGTCAAATAAATAGAAAACATGGTTATCAGCCCTGAGTTTAAGATAACTGGACTAATGTCATAATGTGCTTGTTAAACTTCTCAGCATATTTACTAAGAGACCATTCTGTTCAAATACTCTACCCAATTTTAAAAATCAGAACAAAACACATTTGATCTTTTCAATAGTATTCATAAAACACCTTTGCTTTTTTCACGTTTTCCATGGTCATAAAATGGGTTCTGTGCATCTACTACACTTTGTTAGAAGAATGACTGTGCAGTACTACTCCGAAATTTACAATTTCCAAACTTCAGGATGAGTTCTTGTATTTATTTGTAAGACAACACTTCAGCTTTTGTGATTTTCTTAATTTAGTGAAGAATGAGATCATGACAGTCGTACTGCAGTTATGACGAAACCTAAGAGGTAGAGTCCTCTGTCTTGCTCTTTGAAGACCGTAGTGCACAATACCTAAAGACAGCATGACAAAGGCAATTCTGTTTCATAATGAGAAATGTATAAAGACAGGCCATATTAGTAATCCTTAAAAGATCAAATATCCTCTACCGACTCAATTATGTACTCAGACTTTTAGTTTTCATCTCCACCCTCTTGAAAGAGTACTTTTGGTTGGCACGCTTGTCTGTCAAAATGTACCAAGTGCCCCAGTAAATGCCGTTGGTCAGCCCACTGTACTTGCCTCTGTAATATTTTCCATTCAGGTTGGCAGCCAGACAAGAATCAAACCACCAACCAGCACCATAGTAAGTGCCACAATTCCCCATGGAGTAGTTGTCATTATCACTATCTGTGGTAGAAAAAAACTTGTGATCATGATTGTAGTTTTTGCTGTAACTCAGTGCATTACCTGCATTGCCACTATATTCTCTTGCAGTCAGGCGGTACTTGTTTTGCTCATTGGCTAGTTTAAATTTGTGGTAGATGGCATGACGCTTGACACCATACCAGTCTTCCAGTTCAATACGTAGCATATGCTGGCCAGTCTTTGTCAGACTGTGTACATTTTCATTGCCTAACCAATGTTCTCCTTCCAGGTTGCCAAATCCCTGTTTGTATTCCTGCCATGTCTGGTTAAACTCAACAGATCCATCCTGCCGGCGCTGGAAAACTGTCCAGCCACCTCCATCTGTAATCATGTCACAAAATGCCTAAATCAAAATGAAAAAAATAAAAAGCATTACTAATTATTTTACTTATTTATGATGTAAGTGTATCAGATAAACACATTACATATGGAATAACATTGCCAGAAATGACTCTATCATACTACAAGAGATGGTAGTATCATCCGTTATTGATAATTGTCATGTCTCTTGCCAAGAGTCACAGAGTGCAAGAGCTGACAATAATATTGAAAAATGTTTTTTGTTTACAAAGCACACAAGTCTCACAAGTAGCTTGGGGTACATACGCAGAAGTAACGTCATACTTCAGATACAGCTGAAGGTACACGGTGCAACTAAAGACTTTAAATGGCTGATACAGAAGCAAAAGTACTTGTCAATAATAAAAATGACATTTAAGCATATGACCAAAACTGCATGAAAATAAAAGACTTTTCAAAAAAAGGCAATGTAGTAGTTCTGTGGAAGTATGCTTTACTGGAAAAGCTCACTCAGACTCTGTCGCAGCTTGCTGTGAGGGAAAGGCTTGTTTGTTTTTGCTTTCTTGTATTTTGCATTGCTTCATTGCCTTCTATTTTGTGTATTGTAATTTATTTTCTTTACACTATGTTTTACTTGTATTCTGCTTTTAACTGCATATTTAAACTGGGAAAGAGAGCACAACTGTACCTTTTGTGAGTTACACAGAAATTAACTTTTTAGGAGCTGTTGTGTTTTTTAAACTCAACTGTCTTTCTAGTTCCCTATGCCTTAAGTTAGACTGACCAGATATTTCCTTCCCTATCCTCTTTTATTAGATATTGTGAGTAAGCACAAAATTCACTCCCATTCAGCTATTTAAATTTACTGGCTATCCCACTGTATTCCATAGAACCACAATACAAAGTGTCCACCCCATCCAAATCTATCTCGTTAATTTAAAATGAGTGGCTCTCCACTTAGATAGCTAACTGCTTAGGCACACTACAACTCTTAGGATATTAACCCATTTTTTTCCCATTTTAACTTTAAAATCTGCAACAACTACTCCAAGACCACTAATTATTGGACAGTCTATGTTCTGCCTCTCAGTAGTCATTTTGGGATTAGTGCTTCTGTCTTGTTCCTGGTAACAGAAGGGGAATAGGGATATTATTTCCTGGAGCCTGATGATCACCAGAAAACCTAATAACTGCTTTACTGTCGCCAACTTAGAGTTTTTGCTTATATTTTGCTCCTGGTGAGAGAAGACACAGAGCGCAATGATTCCTAACTGTCTCTGACTTGGCAGTGACTGCCTATTTTGACCTTCCTGATTTGTCTGATTGCTATCCAAGGCATCTACCAGGAAAAGATTACAACAAGCCTACAGAGCCTTGCATCATCTGGGACAAGACTGTTGATCACCAAAGAGACTGTGGCCTGCTTATCTTAGGATTGGTATTACTGTTTTGCTTCTGGTGACAGAACAAGCAAAGGAGAATTGTATTCCATCAGTGCAAAGCTGTGGTGAGACCAGCATTAGTAGTAGCTAGGCAGTAGCTTTTCAGGCGAATCACCTCTTTTCATTATTCTTGACAAGCTAAAACTCTTTTTTTCAGTAAGTACTGCTTGAGTCACTGCTGTCTAACCTAACTTCAGAATAACTCCCTACATACTTCATCCAGCAATCATCAGGGTCTACTTATTAGTTTATCCTCAAGTGTTTGGCAGAGTCCTGTATGGACGCAAACACCTTGAGTTGATATTTTCCTGTAAAAACACCCTTGAAATTTCACCAGCACCTAGTTGCACACAGGACTAGTTTTCAGTGACAAGCACTGTCCCCAGAGTTGCAAACCAGATAATCCTGACATTATTTTATATGTTTACTATCATAATGTTGACAATCAGTTCTATTTTGAACTGAAATATCAACTTTTTTACTTGAAATTTGACATTTATGAAAATATAAATGTTGAAAATAATCCGGTAATGTTGATTCGATGAGTCAACATACTGTTTCCTCTGCACCTATCAAGTAAGGAGCACCAGTTCCTGTTGTCAACAGTGTGAACGTACTGCACAATATGGGCTGCGCCCCCACACCCCCCTGCAAATTATATATTCCAACTCCGAGATCGCACTACAGTGAGGAAAGGGATATTACCCTAACTGCACTGTACCTTGATCTGTGACAATACTTGAAGTTCATATCAGCGAATGCACAGTGCATTCGCTCATATGAACTTTCGATACAGAGATGTTCAGCAAGATGGACATTTGAAAATCCAAATTACGAGTGTTCCATCTGCGAACATCTCAACTTGAAATTTTAATAATAAGCCTATTTTATATTCTCACTCCAGCTGTATAATCAATAAAAAAATGGGTCTGTTGTCATGAATATGAACTTTCCCACTGTCCCTGTTATCAACTTTATGGACATGGGCATCCTGAGGCAATGAAGAAATTGCCTCATGTTTACTGACAACATGTTAATTCTCAAACTGATATGGTATGTGAGAGATGTAGTTATACAATGTCACTGGAAGCAAAGCTCTCACATAAAAGCAATACTAATGTCAATCAGGTTGTCAGTAGTACACACGCTGCACCCATCACACACATTTCAAAGCAGACACATAAATCCACATATGCCGAGGCACTTAAATGTAACCTTCATAAATCCCAAAGACCTCCTACATGAAGTACACAACATACACCCTCAGCAACCCCAAATGTGCTTTTCAAAAAAACACCCACATCAACACATACAGCCACATCTCATGGAGCCTCTACTTCTAAGGCCATAAGGCAAACCACCACACAATCCAACATTCTAGTCATTGGAGACTCCACTGTGAGACACACAGATGTCCCTCTCACCAGGCTGACTAAGGAGAAAGCCATGATCAGTTGCTTATAGGTGACAGAATCTGCCTAACTACACATGCACTCAGGTCATGACTCAGTCATAGTCCATGTGGGTGTAAATGACCTGAGACGTATCTCCCTAGACTATATGAAGACAGAGGTAATCTAAAGGGCTCGAGTGAAGTCTGGTATCCCAGCTGTGATCCAGAGGGTGAGAAGACTAACAAGAAACAGAGTATAAAGTATAAGTCCAGGTAAAATCACTTTAGCTATCTTGGAGACACTCTCTCTGACACCCTTCCTGTGGAAGGAATAAAGACACCTTGTTGAAGTTTCCAGTTTATTTAGTTAAGTAGGTAGATGGATGAGTGTTCTTGTTCTATTACATTACATTCAACAGATCAGTTATTTAAAGGCAGTTACAGACAGTGGGGAGACAGTCCATGGGTGCTGACTGAAGGAAAATCTGGGAGATGGAAAAACAAGGAGCCAATCCCAAAGCTTAGAGGCTAGTCCCTTGTTTGAATATTCCTGAAAGACCCATGAGGGTTTACCATCTCAGCAGCCTGTGGAACCTCATTCTCAGTTAAAAGGTTTTATTTCTATTTTTAACTTCTAACAATCAAGATGTGACAACACATTATAAGCTACAACTATAGAACTATATTTAAGAAAACACTTTCACCTGAGCTTCATCAGGTCCTGCTAATAGAGTGATTTACACTTTGAACATTGAAAATGCCTGCTTTTACAAGGCTAGCACCAGACTTTATTAGTCTGTTATGTAACAAATGTAACATGGCAGTCTGTGTCTGCATCAGTGGGGCTCATATTCCTTGGAGCCAAGTATGAAAGCTTTATTACAGAACTTTTTCCAGTCTATCACATGTAATATGAGAGGTTGTGCCCACTTTTATGGGGCTCATTATCTCCTGCAATATAATATGAAAGGCTAATATTCTCTATAACAAAAAAAGGTTTACAGTGCCTGCTTATAAGAGGCTCATATACATGATTCATGTGACCAGTCCCCATTCGTCTTCCTATTGATGAAGACAGCCCTTTGTATATGCAAGGGAGGTAGTCTCTTAAAGCTACACTAGGTGATTCCCATTTTTGAACAATACATGCATCCAGAGAAATAGCATACAGTGGAAAACAAGTCACAGTGCTCATTTTTTACAGAGTTCATGAATATGCACAACCAAGAGGAAAAAAATAAAGTTTGAGACCTCAGAACCTTTTGCCTATGCTTTCTGTGCCCATGGAATAAAAATCCACCAAGTGGTGAACTGCAGAGTATACAAAACCTTTAATAAACATAAGATTCTCAGATCTGCTTTGAGCATAGGCAAATTGTGCCTATGGTGTAAAGAATATAGCAGTGTGGAGTGCTGTCTGGAACAACAATTGTACTGCAGATTATAGAAATGTTGTTAAATGCAGGCCCACTGACTACAGTATCTATATCTGGTTGCTGTGGGGGTAGCTGCAGTGAAAGGTGCAATGCTCTTGGTCCTAGAGCATGGCTTTATGGTACTTTAGTCTGGGGTCTTCACTGTCAATCTTCTTCCTGAGTCTAGGACAGTGATGGCGAGCCTTTTGGGCTTGGCATGTCAAAAATTCAGAAAATGCCTATCTTGACTCTTCTGGCGTATCATCCCCTCCTGAACAAAAGAGAAACAATTCTTTATATATTCATTTATTTAAAAAAATACAGTCCAATCATGTATGCTGCTACATATTATAAAAGAAAAATCAGTGACTTACAAAAGAGAAAATGATACAATTGGGTTTAAAACAGTACACCAAAAAAATTACCCCACTTTTAATAGTAATTTTGAACTGAACTGAAAAAATATGGAACACGTTGCAGTTGATTTGATTAACATCAATTAATGACTTTTTTGTTGCTGAGTTTAATAGACAAGTGCAGGGTCATATTTCTTGTATTTTTGATCATTCAGTTTCTTTAGTGACTCAGGTGTTGGTGAAAGCTGGTGTCTCACCCAAAATGTTGTGGTGTCATCTTTGACACGCATGTCATAGGTTCGCCATCACTGGTCTAAGACTTACTGAGGGGTCTTCTGTTCAGATTTTCCTCTCTTTACAGTCCAGGCAGTAAAGTTAGTGCAAAAGAGGGCTAGATAAAGGGGTGGAAACTGGGAGGGATCAGGTATAAGGGCAGTTAACCAATTTCCTGAGAGAGAGTTTGGTGCCATAGGGCCCAGGGTGGGGTTAGATGATGTAAGAGGTTGATGTAAGCAGTAATGGAGTGGGCTGTCAATTAAGCTGGGAGGCTAGAGTTTGGCCACCTTCTCTTACTCTTAGCACTAAAAGGAAAGCTCAAGTCCCAAGTCAGTAGCAGAAAAACAAAAAAAAAATCACATTTCAAATAACCAAAAGTTGCTGTTTAAGTTTCTGCACATCATGAGGTAAAAGAACACTTTCAAACCTATAATAAACTTATAATAATAATAATAATAATAATAATAATAATAATAATAATAATTATTATTATTATCATGTGGCTGGTTTTCCATGTCACTAGTTCACCAGGGAAACCATTCTAATGTAGATGCAGTGATTTACAAATGTAATTACTTGACTAACTTTTTCATATTAATAGCAGCAATTGGAGTAATTAACAGTTTATTCCCAAATCCTGGGTTAGGTGTTTTAGCTGTATGATTTCTGGCAGGGGTCAGCAACCTATGGTATGAGGAGGGATTTTCAATGGCACACTATGTGTGAGAGATCGGAGAGGAAAGTGAGTGAGTAAATGCATATATGAAACCAGAAGCAACTATGTGTGATACATCAGACAGAGTGAGTGAAAGCATGTACGAAAGCTGAAGAGACTGCATGGGTGAGAGATCGGAGTGAATGAGTGAGTGAATGCATGTATGAAACCTGAAGAGATTGTGTGGGTGAACAGAGTGACTGGGTGAATGCATGTATGAAAGCTGAAGAGACTGTGTGGGTGAGCAATCAGAGTGAGTGAGTGAATGCGTGTATGATAGCTGAAGAGACTGTGTGCATGAACAATCGGAGTGAGTGAGTGAATGCATGTATGAAGGCTGAAGAAACTGTGTGGGTGAGCGATTGGAATGAGTGACTGGGTGAATGCATGTACAAAAACTGAAGAGACTGTGTGGGTGAGTGAGCGGAGTGAGTGAGTGACTACATGTATAAAAGCTGAAGACTGTATAGGTGAATGATTGGAGAGAGTGACTGAATGCATGTATGAAAGCAGAAGCGACCGTGTGTGGGACAGATCGGAGAGAAAGAGAGTGATCGTAATTATACCTTTCAACTTCTTTACACTGTTACAACAAGAAATCTGGAGAAAGCCAAGTGGGACAAAGGCCTAAAAATAGGGACAATTTTTAAATATTGCTCTTACAAACTTAGAAAGTTGATAGCTAGGACAAAAGCAGGTTTTGAATTGGCATGAATTTTCTGAAGGGTATGAAGTATGAAACTCAAATGTCTGTCATTATTTTCTAACTTCAGTCTTTAATGATTTGACAATAATTTGCAAGAAAACCTCAATCTTTAGAAAAATGGACCAAAAATGGCGAAAATCTGGACAGTCTGTGAAAATCTGTACAGTTGAGAGGTGTGTACGACGTAACATTCTTCTACTAGATACAGTAGCAGCTAAACATTATCCTGCTCAACATTAATTAGTTGCTAATGAAAGCCATACTTGCTGCTTTACAGAGATAAAATTAATGTTGAGCAGAATTTAGGTCAGCTACATCTCTTCAAAATGAAAGTTGTTGAGTACTGTGCTTTTTATTTATTTACTCTTTGTTGATCGGAAGTTGTCACTCATCAAGAAGACACTGGAGTACATGCTGTTGTTATTAAGTAATATCTTTTAAAATGACTCAAAAAAGGCAAAAAACTTGATATCCACTCATTTCAACACTTTTGGACACACGAGTATGGATTCATACAACAAAAGGATCGTGCTGTTTGTGGTTTATGTTGTGAAACTGTCATGTGCCGTACATCAAGTGTACAAAGACACTATCAAACCAAACATCAGTCCATGTTTAAAAACTCTGAGGAGAAAAGTAAAGTCATAAAAAGGGCTGTTTCTGGCTACAAAAACAAACTAGTATTTTTAGTCAAGTAACTGGAACCAAAAATAAAGCTACCGAATATAGTTATAAAATTGATGAGTGTCTGGTTTCTAAGGCCAAACCTTTCACAGATGGAGAATTCCTCAAGGAAACTTTTTTGAGCAGTGCTGAAGTTTTGTTTAGTGATGTACCAACAAAGAAACAATGCTGTCTTGGATTCAAGAAAAAACAGCTTCTGTGAGATCATTCGAGAGACGCATAACTGATATGGCTAAAAATATAATGGCAAAGCAGACAACCAGGTTACAACAAGCTGTTGTATTTAGTGTTGCTCTTGACGAAAGTGTAGATGTGAATGACATGGCATGTCTAGCAATAGTTGAGAGAGCGTTGTGAGAATGACCATATTTATGAAGAACTGCGCTGCCTGGATACCTCTTGCTGGTACAGCCAAAGGAGAAGATATAACTGCATTTGTAAGCTATTCCAAAAATCAGAACATTGACATAAATAAAATATTCTGTGTTTATTGGTGCCATCCCTGCAATAGTCGGAAAGAACAAAGGATTTGTTAAACTTCTTCCGGATCATATTGGACATCAACTATTGAGCTAGTTTGTGTGCGAATATTTTGTCATGGTGCTTGAACTCTGTAATGGAAACTGTTTAAGATAGTTAACTTCATAGTTTCTCATTCTTCATTGACCCACAGGCAATTCAGATCTCTTCTACAAGTAATGGGGAACACATATACGGACCTCCCTCTGTACAGCAATGTTCATTTGCTTAGTTGAGGTAATGTTTTGAACAGATCTGTATCAAGTCTAGAAGCAATCAAGGTGTTTCTTGATGAAAACGAACATTTCCCAGAATGAATTATGATGACTGGATGTGCAAACTGATGTTTCTGGCTGACATAACTAAACATCTGAATGTCTTAGACTTGCGTTTACAAGGATAGGGTCAAACAGTACTTGAACCTTTTGAGCACTAGAATGGATTTGCATTATAATTAGATACATTTTCCTGTGATATTACCACTAACACCTACAAGTACAAACTTAAAGGCTCATTCAAATCGATTTACTGTCAACAGAGGAGCTTCAGAAGTACGTTAAAGTGTTTAAAGGAGAGTTTGTTAAATGAGGTCAACACTTCTGAGTTCACGGGCCCATATTTTCTTACCTCATCAAACCCGACTTATTTGAGCTTACCACCACCCCATTTGACCTATCTGTTTTTCAGTGGGTGGATGCTGACAATTTTGAAATGCAACACATCAAATTCAAGTCCTCGCAGTTATGGACGATAACATTTGCAGAATTGCAGAAAACTCTTGAAGGAAACTGCTTGAAAAAGTTAGCTGCCACCCTCAACTGCTGGACATCCCTGCCTGAAGCATTCACCTGCTTGAAGAAAGTTGCATTTCCTCTGGTTTTGGCTTTTGGGTCAACTTATCATGTGAACAAATTTTCTCACACAAGAAAGCTGTTTTAAGTCCACAGAGAAGTTGCCTAACACCTGTACATTCAGAAGCCTGTGTGAAGCTGAACATGACCAAATACAGACCTGATATTGAACAATTAACCAAGGAGAAGCAAGGGTCCCAGTAACTGATTAATGACTCAGATCAATAGTAATTAATGATTAGGTATATTAAAAATGTTAATAACTTGTTTTATGTTTGATTTATTTTATTTAATAGTTTTGTTCATCCAACTATTGGACTTTCTGTCTTAACAAAATATATATTTTACAATTTAAAAATTTCAAAATGTGTTCAGAACTTAAATTTTGCAAAACATAGTTTTTGTATTTGTCCTTATGTATATTAAAATACTGAATACTCAACAAAGAGGAGAATATTTATTTAATCATGTACTGGAAACAAAGACTTTTTTTTTTGGTCGCTTGGCAATCCTAGAACGTTTGGCACGCTGAGTGACTTTGGAACATTACTTCAGCACAGCACTATTAAAAGGCTGCCGACTTCTGATTTATGGTTTAGTTTCCTGAGTGCAAGCACACTTTTAATGGAAATGCTTGAATTTACACCAGAGTGGTTGTGGGAATCCAGCCTTATCTGCCAGCTTAACTCCATTTTATCAAGAACTGCATTTTTGTTTCCTTCGAGTTGACCCATAGTGAGCTTGTCCAGGATGTGGAAGTGGAAACTTCCATGGTCTGGGAAATTACAGCGGTGCTTGCTCCTGTAAAAATGAGTGCCATGCTTTTTTTTGTCCTCCTGTGGCTCCTGGTGTTGGTTTCTGTTGAACCCTAGGAATCTCCCAGGGGGATCCCTCAAAATGGGGTCATCTGCCTCTTTTAAAGTTCTGGTGGTGTTGAGGATGGAATTTATTAATCTATTGCTGTACCCCTAGCCAGGAAGTCTGGGTGTAGACTGATTAAATTTGTAATGAAATCTCTAAGCTCTTTTGAGGCAGGTGCAATTCTCATCCCTTGAGATTTTATAACATTTCTCTTTGTGATCTGGGGATGCATACTTTTACTGTGCAGCAGCATATTAACCATGGCTGGTTTTCTGAACAGGTTGTTAGAGAGGCATATGTTTTCAGTGTCCTTGGATATGGTTATGTCTAAGAAGTTGACCGAGGTCTTGCTGTGACAGGTCGTGAATCTCAGAAAGCTAGTGGAATTACTGATATGGTTGTAAAAGTCATTTAATGTGGCTTTGTCCCCCTCCCAGATGATAAATATGTAGTAAAGTCCAATTCTTTACAACAGCTTTAGTAAGTCCTTGTAGAAGTTCTTCACAGACAATTGTAAAACAAATTGTTACTATAGTCTCTTAATATGCTTTAACATACACCAGGATGGGTACATTCCAATTAACAGCTCCATTCCTTATTCAGGCTTCAGGATACATCATGGACAACTTAAGTTATACATGTGCTTAGGCATATGAATATATGAAAATGCCAACAGAAGATGACCTGTAATTTACTAAGTCTGACCAAGTGTTAACATTTTCTCCGTGCAGCTGCCCCCACCATTTCCCTGTCTTTTCTATGTGCCTTTCTAAGAAACTCCAAACACATCTGATGACTTAAAACTTTACTGCTTTAGCAAGACATTCAGGGGCTTTGAGTTACAGTTGAGTTTATGTTTTAATTCAAACTTCCTCTCATTAATTATAAAAGTCTTACCTACATCCATAAATTTACACATCCTACACATGCCACAATTAGACACCCCTGTGTGTCTGTTTACACTTGTTGGGTCTTTCCTTTCTAATCATTTTTAAGGTTAAAACCTCTTCTAAAAATGAGTTTAGGAACACTTCCTAGTTTTGCAGTTAAGAATTTATCATTACTAATGAGTACCTGTAAGAGTGAAAGGGAAGGTCTACAAGATGGTAGTGAGACCAGCTATGTTATATGGGTATGAGACAGTGGCATTGACAAAAAGGCAGGAGTTTGAGCTGGATGTGCCAGAATTAAAGATGTTAAGATTTGCACTGGGTGTGATGAGGGTGGACAGGATTAGGAATAAGTATATTAGAGGGTCAGACCAGGTTGGAAGGTTTGGAGACAAAGCCAGAGAAGCACGATTACGTTGGTTTGGACATGTGCTGAGGAGGGATGCTGAGTATATTGGGAAAAAGATGCTAAGGATGAAGCTACCAGGTAACAGGAAAAGAGGAAGGCCTAAGATAAGGTTTATGGATGTGGTGAGAGAGGACATGCAGGTGGTTGGTGTGACAGAGCAAGATGCAGAGGACAGGAAAAAATGGAAACAGGTGGTCTGCTGTGGCGACCCCTAATGGGAACAGCCGAAAGAAGATGATGATGAATGAATTCCCAGTTTTTGTATAGAATAAGTCTAACTTTGTCACTGTCCTTACAATATGTAGTTATAAAGCTAGTTCTATAGTTAGACATCATGTTAGCATGAGTGGGGGACACAAATTCACCTGTTTGCTTAAACTTAAAAGTTTAAATAGATGATGTCACACTAGAAGGTGTATTTTAGTTTTTACTTTGTAAGTGTATAGAATACATAGGTTCTGCTAAACATCTATATTATACTAAAAAGTTAAGTGTATTTTAAATTGTACAAATATATTAGTTGTCTCCCTTTAACAATATGTTTAAATACAGCCTTGGTTGTTGATAGGAAGATTTTAACATGTGATGCTATTTAAATTTGGTATTTAAACACATCTTGAAGTTTTTTAGTTGATCTGATGAAGTTACCGTATTAACAGTGACGAAAAGCGCTTCATTAAATTTCTTTGTGGAATACTAATTTCTTTGTGTATCATCTTTGGGCCATTGGACTTGTTGGACTTGTTTGGTTTGGCTTTTCTGTCTTCTCTGACAGTAATTTTTCAAGTCTAACAGGAAATGTCCCTCCAAGCAGTTACCATGTCTCATTTTTCTTCCTTCCTTTCTTCTTCTTCAGCTAAACCAATCGATCTCTCTTGTCCCCAAACACCGCAGCAAGTCTAAAGCATAACAATGTTCTCATTGCTATTCTATTACATATGAGTTCATCTTTTTTTAAGCTTGTGCTTGTATCTCAGTGTCTTTATACCCTTCCCCATTTTGATAACTATGCCACATTCTTTCTACCAGCTTGACTATCCTTTGTCCATGTGGCCTCCAGGTCTATGCAGAGTACTCTAGATGTGGGTGATTGTTAAGGGCACTGGATCATGTTATGAACTCAATGTAAATAAGAAGCCTTATGTACTCTCCATTTGACTCATAACTGTGCTGTCTGTCAAGGAAATGTAGAGGATAGCGACAAGATTTAATTCATTTACTGCCTTGCAACTATATAAAGTCATGCAGTAGTGATAACTTAATATTGATAACAGTTACTATTTGTTTACTTATTTACTTAGAAGTTGTTTACATTTCTACAAAATGTATGTTCTATAATACTGTTTGTAAGCAATTAACCTCCCTTTCCTTAATAACTATGCAGGGGTTAAGCGGTATCACATCCCTAATAAATGGTATCATGGAAAATATACTTCACAGGCCCTGTTGCTAAAGATCACGTACATATGCACATACTATATTTACAGAATAGAGTATTAATAGACCAGCAGTTTTAATACTGAACCAGATGGGGTCTTACCCGTACCTTGAAAAATAGATAGGTTCATAGGTTCATAGGTTCATACTAGGCTATCTGCCCGAGGGCATTTATAAGCCTAGCCCATTGTTTTGTGGCTTACGCCACACCTTTAGTATGGGGAACTATACCCATTATTTTGCTGTGCCTCTGTCGAGCAGTGACACTGAGGTAATTCCTGGGGTATATCTGCGATCTCCCATCCATTGGTCAAGATTTCTCTTGAACAAGGCCAGCGAGGTGCTCTGCCTCACATGTACCGGGATTTTGTTCCACAGCATAGGGAGTCTTTGGGTGATGAATCTATCCCTCCAGCACGTCCTATTAATAGCCGTGTCGAGGTTTAAGTCTCCCGCCCTTGTGGCTCTGATGGATCTAGATTTTGAGGTGAAGCATATTCATCAAATCTGGGTTTGACATGGCCTTGTATGTTAGGCAAAAGTCACCTCTGAGCATGTGAAGCGACTGAATAGAGCTGGAGTTCTTTCAGTCGGGCAGCATAGGACAGATTTTTGAGACCCTTTATCCTTTTGGTGAGGAACTTTTGTGGCCTCTCCAGCTGCTGCAAGTGTCGGGTCAGATACATTCCGAATGGGGCATTGTACTCAATCATTGGTCTGTTGAGTGATGAGTAAAGGGAGACTATGACCTCTCTTGATCTAGATGAGAATCCCTTCATGATAAGGTGGGCAATGTAGAAGGACTTCCTAACTACTTTAGCTACATGGGTGTCGAATGACAGACTACTATCAACCTGGGTCCCCAGGTCCCTGATAACTTCTTCTGTGCTCAGTGGATTGCCACCTATTTGGTAGCTAGTAACCTTGTTTTTCCCGAAGGGTATGACTATGCATTTTTGGCATTTAACTTTAGGCCGTGGCTCTGGCACCAGTTATCCGCTTCTGTGAGACCCTTCTGAAGGATATCTGTGTCAGATGTGTTTTCTACTATGAGTTTGCAGTCATCTGCAAAGTTTGTCAGCCATAACCCTCCTGTGTTTGCTTGTACTGGAAAAGTAGATGCCAAACAAGAGGGCCCAGGACTGAGCCCTGTGGGACACCACTTGTGACAGGCTTTGAGTCTGACATGGCGCCAGCAACTCTGACCCTGTGGGTTCTGTCACTCAGCCAGTTTGCAACCCATCTTGTGATGTATGGGTTAACATTTAAGCTGATGAGTTTTTCAATGATACCCGAGTGGGGTATTGTATCAAGGCCTTAGCCAGATCGAGGTAGGCTGTATGGACTGCCTTTCCTCATCAATGGCTTTGGTGACTGTTTCAAAAGTCAACCAAGTTTAAAAGGCATGATCTGCCTTTGACAAAGCCAAACTGGGTTGGATCCAAAGTCTGCAAATTCCCTATGTCTTTATTTATGAGGTCCATTATGATCCTCTCCATGGCTTTGCAGATAAGGCTTGTCAAGCTAATGGGCCGGTAATTTCCAGGGTCTGTGGAGGCACCGCCTTTGTGAAGTGGGACCACAGTTGCAGTGCGCCACTCCCTGGGTACGTATCCAGAGGTAAGACTTTGATTAAACAGCTGTCCTAGCTGTGGGTTTAATTCCTCATTGAGTTCGTGGAGCACACAGCCGGGGACACCATCGGGTCCCATGGATGCTGTGTTTTGCTTTGGAGAGAGCAGTTCTCACTTGGCTGGAGATGTTTGGGGGCTGCACTCATTTGGTATAGATATCTCCTTTGGGGAGGGGAGAAGTTTGCACTGAACCTGTCAGCCAGTATGTTGGCAATGTCTGTAGGATCAGTAATCTTCACATCATTTTGAACTAGTTCTGAGCATATCTGGGAGTTTCCTCCTAGGTTTCTAACATAGCTAAAGAAGGCCTTATGATTGTCTTTTGAGTCTTTAGCTATTTTTCTCTCGAAATTTGCTTTGGATGATTTTATGAGAGCTCTTAGTTTTTTATAGTGATCAAGGGTGTCTTACCTTTTAAGGATTTTGCTCTATCTTGTAGTAGCTTCCTCCTTTGTTGTAGAGTTTGTTTATGGCTGGGGTCCACCAGACTGGACGCTTGCCTTTGGTACAAAGAGTCTTTGTTTTGCTTGGGATTGCCTTATCCATGCAGTCCTGCAGGTGCTGGTAGAAGGCGTTTGTAAGTGATTCAGCGGCTTGAGTATTGTTTTCCGCCGGCTCGGGGGCCTGAAAGGAGACCACACTAGTCTTTAGAAGTGTGAAGTCGGCTTTTGAGAAGTTCTTTACTGTGGTCTTTTTTATTTCAGGTGGGGGTGGGATGAGGACCTCCAGCGAGATTAGTTTGTGATCTGATCTCACCAGTGAGGGGTATACTTCCGATGGATAACTTTAACATATCTGGGTTTCCCTCTTTATACTATACACCTATAAATCTTACCAGAGTTTGTCACTGCCTTCTTTGACTTACACGTACAGTATAGCTGATCAAAGATAGGATTCAATTATCAGTCCAATGTTAAAGAAATACAGCATCAACATCAATCCCCTTTCAATATCTTCTGAAGGTACTGTCTAAGAAGCCTATAAATTGGTGTAGGACAACTTTTTGTGAGACAAGATGTGTACCAGATTTTGTGGGAATGAGATGCATGATTGCAGAGATAAGAAATACTGGAAAATGTGGTGCAAAAAAGATTCCATGATGGACTTATAAGTGAAAAATGTGCAGCTCGTGTCTACATGTTACACTGTAAATACAAGCAACATGAAGACTAGGGTGGGCATCAAGATCGACTGATAATTTGTTTTTTTTTGAAAACCATGCAAAAATGCCGAGTGTTTTCAAAAGTTACCTCAGTGGACTCTTTTTACTGATTTAAAAGTTACCTTTCATTTTTAAGGACAGAACTACAGGTAAGTCTGATCATATAGAAGAGAAATCTACTGAATACCATTGCAACTGATGTCTCAACAAGACTTGAACATAATATGCTCTATAATTGAATTCAATGGATATAACTATTAAAAAAACATAGACTGACAATCTTTCTCTTGCAATGGAGATCGGGAATGCCAGAGGATGTTGATTCACTTGTATCCAGTGAAACTTTTTTCTTTATGGCTTGTTTGAAAGTCACTCACTTAAAATTTAGCAACACACAATTAACATTCTATTCACAGACAAAGATTATCATATATTTCACTTGAAGCTTTTAAGATACATGTCTCTTGGGCTGTTGGGGACAATTGTCACATCCTGTCACTACATACTGGTACTTATTGCATTAGCAGTATCAGATTTAAGAAACTTCCCATTGACTTGAAGGATAAAATTAAGTGCTGCTTTCATTTACAGTGTCATAATATCTGCAGACAGTTTCATATACGTACGTATGTGCTGCTTGTACCTCTGCCTTTTATTTCACAGCCCGAGAACTGTTATCTATATTCTTCAGAGTGGGTATCCATAAAGGATGACCCTTGCTAACCAAAGTACTCCCTTTACGTCAAGAATACTGCATCAGTTATGCCAACGTTTTAAAGTCAAGCAGTTGAAAACACCAGACTACTATCCTATGGAAGGATTAATAGAAAGGTTCAATAAAACACTAAATTCCATGATAGAGAAAGTTACTGACACAGATAATAAGAACGGCAAGTAGCTGCTACTTTACTTACTGTTTGCTGTAAGAAAGGATCCACAAACTTCATCTCAGTTTACCCTATTTGAAATTTTTTACAGAAAGCATCCAAAAACATTGGTTGACATTGATAAGGATGCTTGGAAAGAGGACAAGGCACCATTTAAAACTGTGATATAACACTATGTTAGCCTGCAGGATAGACTACAACAGGTTATGCTCATACTAAAGGAGGACTCGCTACTGAAATGTCGGCACTCATAATGACAAGTGCTGACCTGTAAAAAAATAAATAAATAAAATAAACCTGGAAAATGTAGGAGAAGAGCAAATATCAAAAATACTCTTCTCCTTTAAACTTCCTTTTTTGCAGTGGGGCAAGCTCCCTTGTACCCCCAAACTTATATATACCAATGTTGAGATAACCATCATTTGGGGAAAAGGGAATATTCAAAGAAATGGCCATCTTGGACTTATTATATGTAAGTCCTTTTTTTTGGCCATTTAGTCTCAGCATTACAGGATTCCTGAAGCAGGTGCTGACATTTCAAATGGTTGCTGTAAAAGACCATATGTAGAATGCCCAGGAGATACAACGAGTTTATAATAAAAATATAAGAACTTAATTCAGTAGATTAGATGTTACTGCCCTCCATAGAATATTTATTTATTTAACATTTGTTGACTGGGAAAGTCCGACTAGGTTCCACAGATCCTGTTTTCAGCGGATGCCCGGGGAGAAATGCTCCAGAGGCATGTCTTTAGAATGTGGGAGGAAACCGGCGTACCCGGAGGAAACCCACGCGAACGCAGGGAGAACATGCAAACTCCACAGAGAAGGCACCCCAGCCAAGAATCGAACCGGAGAACCTCTTGCTGTGAGGCGACAGCATTAACCGCTGCACCACTGCGCCGCATATAAATTTTTAGCTAAGCTGCAAAAACTTGAGGTGAATTCTGCAGTTTTTTATGGCATTTAAAATGTTTTACTCATTTTATTTAATTTTCCTATAATTCTATGATGCAGTCTCTAAGTTCAAGTATAAATGTAACCCCAGAAATGTTGACACAGTTAGTAGTTATGCAAATAAACTACACACTCAGAACCACAAAAACAAAGACTAAAAAACACCAAGCCAAGCTCCAAGGATGCCACAAGCACAAACCAATTCCCACAACAGTTTATTTAGTGCTTTTGTTAGATTGTATCCTATGACTTCTTCAGATTGAATAAAAATAGCATTGAAACATTTTTAAAATCTCCCCAAAAAATCACATGATCAAAAAACATCCAATGATTAAGAAATGTTAATTAAACAATAATTAAACAGTAAACAGTAATCAAACATTCAAATTCCTAATTACCCCCCCCACACACACACACACAAAAGAAAGGCAGTCATTAAACACAGTACGAGCACAGCCTCAGATAACTAATAATGCTAAAGTTGTCATTCAGCCCTGGTTGAGAATAGGCATTGAGTTTTATCTGCCAAAATAACTCTTTAAATTCCACCATGTCAGCCCATGGTCCACCACGTCGATCCTTATTAACTCCTTCTAAAACAAAAAACTTAAAACTATGCCCTGGACAAACTTCTAAATGTTTATAAAGAGCATTTCTAGAATTTATGTTGGTCATATCTCTTACATGCTCATAGATCCATTCTTAATTTTCTAATGGTCTTCCCTATATAATATCCTTCACACTGGGAACAAACTGCAGCATAAATCACACCCACAGAATTACAGTTAAATAAGCCATTTGGCACAACATTAAAATGGTTAATCTTGATTTTCTTCCCTACCAGTGCAAAATTACATTGTGTACAGAAACCACATTTCTTGGTTCCCACACCTCTTAATGTAGATACTCCTTACTCATACCATTCTAACATATTCTTAATAGTGGAGTCCCTCTTATAAACAATAACTGGTCTAGAGCCTAACTTATCACAGAGCCTTTCTTTTGAAAAAAATACCTGCCAGTTTTTATTTAAAATATTGTGAATAAACAAATGGTCCAATGAGAATCTAGTAATAAAAGAACAGTGGTAATCATTTTTTTTTATTTAAACCACCACTATCTAAGTCCACCCTATCTTTTGCCCTAAGTAAAGGAACAAGTGTTCCATTATTTTTATTAATAATTTCTTTTTTAACATTCTCAACTAAATAATAAGGGTAATCTCATAAAAAAAAAACATATTGCTTAGTATGTCACATTGGGTTAAAAAATCAACCTCCCTAGTGACCATACTAACAAACTGCCCTTTAAATATCGAATTAAATAAGAACTAGGTATGGAGTGGTTTCAAGAGTTTTTATTTGATTCACATTTAATTTTGAATGAACAGGTACTTGTTATGGTAAATCTAATGGAAATGATTTTATGTAATAATTTTGTTTATTTTGAGGGGCAATATTTTCATAAAAAAACAGGCGTAGCCATGGGGGCCATATGTGCCCCCGCATTTGCTAATATTACATTGCTAATGTGGGAGCAGAAGTTCTTATTTAATTTGTCGTTTAGTAACAAGTGGAGTTTATATTTGCGCTATTTGGATGACTTGCTTTTTGTGTGGTTAGGGGACAAACTGAGTTTGCGAGATTTCCTTACTTATATTAATGAGACTGCCACATTTCTTAAATTTACCCACTCTTACAGTTTTTTTCAATATAAATTATTTGGATGTTGAGATTTCAAAGGATTTGGAGAACAAGTAGTATATTAGTACTATCTTTAGGAAGCCTACTTATAGTAACAGCCTTTTGCACTTTTGTAGTTGCCACCTGGATCAAGTTAAGAGAGGGATAGTGAAAGGACAGTTCATTAGAACTGCTTGTATGGTCACTAGAGATGTTGATTTTTTTAACCCAGTGTGACATACTGAGCAATTTGTTTTTTTCAACAGACTACCCTTATTATTTAGTTGAGAATGTTAAAAAAGAAATTATTAGTAAAAGAGAGAATGGGACACTTGTACCTTTACTTAGGGCAAAAGATAGGGTGGACTTAATGAACTTAGTGGTGGTTTAAATAAGAAAAATGATTACCACTGATCTTTTATTACTAGATTCTCAGTGGACAATTTGTTTATTCACAATATTTTAAATAAAAACTGGCAGGTATTTTTTTCAAAAGAAAGGCTCTGTGATAAGTTAGGCTCTAGACCAGTTATTGTTTTTACAAGGGACTCCACTATTAAGAATATGTTAGAATGGTATGAGTAAGGAGTATCTACATTAAGGGGTGTGGGAACCAAGAAATGTGGTTACTGTACACAATGTAATTTTGTATTGGTAGGGAAGAAAATCAAGATTAACCATTTTAATATTGTGCCAAACGGCTTATTTAACTGTAATTCTGTGGGTGTGATTTATGCTGCAGTTTGTTCCCAGTGTGAAGGATATTCTATAGGGAAGACCATTAGAAAATTTAAAGAATGGATCTATGAACATGTAAGAGATATGACCAACATAAATTCTAGAAATGCTCTTTATAAACATTTAGAAGTTTGTCCACGGCATAGTTTTAAGTTTTTTTTTTTAGAAGGAGTTAATAAGGATCGACATGGTGGACCATGGGCTGACATGGTGGAATTTAAAGAGTTATTTTGGCAGATAAAACTTAATGCCTAGTCTCCACCAGGGCTGAACGACAACTTTAGAATTATTAGTTATCTAAGGCTGTGCTCATATTGTGTTTAATGACTGCCTTCTTTTGTGGGGGGTGAATTGGGAATTTGAATGTTTGATTACTGTTTCCATTGGGTGGTTTTTGATCATGTGATTTTTTGGGGGAGGGATTTTAAAAATGTTTCAATGCTGTTTTTATTGATTCTGAAGAAGTCATAGGATAAAACCTGATGAAAGTGCTAAACTACACACTCACCTAGAAAAATGTGTAAATCTATCAGTCCCTATGAAAAACTAAACAAAAAGGGAAGGTTAAGAGCAAACCGGCCTGGTGGTCCACATGAATAAATAAATAAATAAGCAAAATAATACAAAGAAAAAGCTCTTTAGAATATATAGAAAAACTAAAAACCCACAGATCAAGGTCAACATCAAAAGACTATCCAAGGTATTGAAAAATACCAGTACGAAAACAAAGGCTTCTCATAATCTTAGGCTGGCATCAGAAGCTTAGGATAATCACAAATCATTCTTTACTTATGTCAGGAATTTACAAAGTTACACCCAACAATGCTTGAATTTATTTATAATGGCACTATCTACTCTAACCCAGTGGATATCACAAATATACTAAGAAGCAATTTCAATATAAATTTAAACTCGGAGACATTTAGACATCTATACAAAACCCACATGTAATCAAAGATCTCAAACCTCTTATCATCACAAAAGATCACTTACGTTTTTCAGGTTCATAATTAAGCACTACACTAGCTGCCCTTGCAAGCCATTTTAAGCCCAGACAGTTTCCCTTTTTGTGCCTAAATTAACCTATCCAATTTGGTTAGAGACTAGCCTTACCCATCCCATAGTTGATAATTATATACTACCCTTAATGAGAATTACTGGGATTATACCATAGATAATTTGAAGGGACCAATGCAAGGGATAAAGCTGCCTCTGTCCATTAGTAGTATAAGTGGCAGTTCTGGGGAAAAAAATTCTGTTTTCCAGCCATAGATCCAAGTTGTACTTGAATATGGACAGTGATCAGCTTTCTTTAATGTGGATGGGGAGTCTGTTGCTGAGCAGTGGCATCCTATGCAAGATATATGTCCCTTTCCAAACCATTCTGTTGATGTTGCAGAATAGGTTTAGATTCCTAGACTGAGTATTTCTGATGCCTTTTGACTTCCTGATGTGCAGTAAATTCGTCAGTATTGGATCAGAAGATGCCCTGTATAGCAGACACAGGTCACTTTTAGCAGTCTGTAGGACACTTAGAATACTGACTGGACTTTGAGTCGATCCATGTAGAGCATGTTGTTTAGACCCTGTATCCTTTTAGTAAGGTATCTCTGTGGGTGTTCCCATTGTTGCATGTGTCTGGAAAGATACATGCTAAAAGGGGCATTATACTCAATGCTTGGCATAATGAGGGCTGAAAAGTGGGGATAATGACATCCCTAGACCTAGACACAATCTGTTTCTTTATAAACTTTGCAATATAGAAGGACTTTTTTATAACAATGGATATATGTTGGTCAAAAGTTAGGTAACTCTCCACAGAAGCTCTAAATCCCGAACAACTGGGTCAACTTTTAGGGGTGTATTGTCACTGTGGTAGTTCCCTTAGGTAGATGACTTCACAAAGTTTACAATAATGCATGTTGTGGACTTTAGTTGGAAGAAACCTTCCTGCAGGATGGCTAAGTCATTTAGGGATTTAGTGACTGCTCCTAGCTTGCACTCATCTGGAAACTTATCCAGAGTCCTTTGGTATTGTCTTTTACTTCAGTTTAACAGCAACAATTTTTGAAAGAAAATTTTACAACAATGCAGGGACACACTCACACCTCTGCTTACAGAAAGTGAAGGAAGCACAAAACAGCCTGCTATCGCACCTTGGCTACCAACAAATGCTTACTGAGCTCTCTCTCTCTTCCCATACATCCTACCATTAAACTTGATTTATTAACTATAGGAATAATTTCTGTTAAATGATTGTACAAAACTAGAACAATAAATACTCCACCCCAACCACCAACATAATTGACAACTGCTGGCAAATAACCCATTAGGAAAATGACCCACAAAGAGGAATCCTCTTTACCATGGTCTCGTTACGGCTGCTGCAAGTTCCTGACTGGGAGTGCGCTCCTACTCTTTTGCCCTGTATTGTTCCCTTGGGACCCGCCTGGGTGAATACATTTTTCTCAACTCCAGCTACCTACTCTACCCACACTTTTGTGCAGGGAACATACTGCTCTGCTGCCTCAAGCCCCTTCTGAGATTGGAACTGAATCTCCCAGCGGACACTGAGAAACTTTTGCCCTGTATTGTTCCCTTGGGACCCGCCTGGGTGAATACATTTTTCTCAACTCCAGCTACCTACTCTACCCACACTTTTGTGCAGGAACATACTGCTCTGCTGCCTCAAGCCCCTTCTGAGATTGGAACTGAATCTCCCAGCGGACACTGAGAAACTTTTGCCCTGTATTGTTCCCTTGGGACCCGCCTGGGTGAATACATTTTTCTCAACTCCAGCTACCTACTCTACCCACACTTTTGTGCAGGGAACATACTGCTCTGCTGCCTCAAGCCCCTTCTGAGATTGGAACTGAATCTCCCAGCGGACACTGAGAAAGTATGTGCATTTGCTGTTACTAGGGCTTCTACACCATTTAACTCCTGCTTGTTAGTTTTGTAAAGCTATCTCCCTTCCAGGATAGTTAGCAGCCTAACCCCTTCTTACTCTCCCTCTCTATTCTCTCTCCCATCTTTATCTGGGTTTCCAGCTCTTCCTTTATACCTTCCCTTTCAATCCCAAGTTCTTCACAGTGGGCCTGTATAATTCTGTACTGCCTACTAGAAGGCATCCCCTCCTCATTGCCATTACTTTTCTCCACTCTTCTCTTGCTTCCTCTGCTTTCACTTGCACTCCCCACTCTCTCATCCATTCTCTTGCCCACTTTGCCTATTAAATATTGTTCTCTTCTTACCCTATTACAACTTACTCACCTCTGAAACCTATGCTCCACTGACTGATTGGCTCTCGATCCTCTCCTGGTGTTCTATTCCTAACTCTCCTACTGTGCCTCGTCCATATTGTGGCTCTGTCTTCTCTTCTCCTACTACACTATATTACTAAGTCTCCTACTGTGCCTCGTCCATATTGTGGCTCTGTCTTCTCTTCTCCTACTACACTATATTACTTACTTCTCATCTCCCTCTCTTAATGTTTATCCCCTTCTATCTAGCGTGATATACTATTCACACTATCCCTATCCTACATCTTTCACTCTCTACTATTGCATTTCTCCTTTCCCTCCCCCTTCCCCTAGACTGCTCGACTTGTCGGGCGCTCCTTCCCTCCCACATTGCAGAGTTACAGACTTTCCGGTCTGCTCCAGCTAGCTAGTATTCCCTGTACCTCCTCCCTCCCTCTACTTCCGCCTGGAAGTGATAAATATTCCCTCCCTTAGGGCCATTTTCGAACTCCACTGCTATGGCTGCTGCAAGTTCCTGAGTGGGTGTGCGCTCCTAGTGTGTGTTATTCCACATTCAATGTAACTTACCTACACCAGGGCTTTTCCCTCACTGTTTAAGACCAGAAATCTCTTTTATATACTGTCGTTTTGCTTTAGTGTATACTTTATCATGACTACTGTTTAAAGTGAATAGCTTAGACTATTGCTGTTAAGTAAGTACCGTGCGGTACTACTGTTTAGACTACTTGTTCCGTACTATCATTTAAAGTGTATAACGTCAGACTATTGCTGTAATAACGTACCGAAAGGTACTACTGCTCAGACTACAGGTTCCGAGTTGTTTAGCTGTAAGCTCCGAACGTAGTTTCACTGTTCAGTAAGCCTCTTCATGAAGGAAGGTTGTTGCCCTACTGGAACGTAGAATAAGGTACTCAGTCTTCGTTTACCTTACTTTAGCCTGACTATAATGCTCATGAACCTCTGTAGTCGCTCTTGAATATAGCGACAATACATTGCACACCCCTGCTCTAATAACACTGTTTGTGTATTAGTGGAGCACTAGTATCTTAGTTTTGACTTATCGCAAAACTTTCTGGATTTTGTTCAGGTTACTCCTGTTCCCCTGTTGTCGCTACTGTATGTAGTGTGATATTTGCCCTGCACATTCTCTATTGGATCGTTCTCTGACTCTACGGCTCAGTTAACTATTCTGAACCCTCATGGCTGCTCATATTTAGCAGTTTAATCCAAGGTGATAAGAAGTTTTCACATAGGATTTTGTCCATTCTGGCTAAGTAATTTAAGTGGGTCTGCTGAGGCTATCCTCTGAAACTGTTTTGTGCATAAAAATGTTGTTCGAGGCTACTCAATGAAAACGCCTGTACCTGAATTTAACAACCAACCAGTGCTGGTGTATAACGCCGACTCCACGTGTCTGTGTTACCTCACAAACACCTGGCTGGTCGCTGCAACACCCGCTCTAGGTTTTACGATATACCTTGCTTACTGTGGGAATACTTGTTCTTAATACTGCTTGCATAGTCTTGTTGTTAAGAGCTATAAGAACTATTGAGTAATTTTGGTGTCTCCAGTGTTTTCACTATCTTCTGTCGGGATTGCTCTCTCTTACATGGATGTATATAGCTTTCACTGTTAATCCTGAATATTTTTGTGTCTCCTAAATTGATCTGAATATCTCCTGGCTTTGTTTTATTTTATATGGGTGTATTTAACTTCTACTGTTTTGTGATTGAGAAAGTTGGTCACTCATCTGCCATGTAGGCCTGCTGTGTTCATATGTGTTTTACCTATACTGATAGAGTTTATATTACCAGGATACTGTACTATTGTTTGCCTCACTGGCTGGTTTGTATTTATGTCTCATTATTTTACCTGCTCCTACTTGTTAGGCAATAAGGTGTTACTATTATTTTGTTACTAACTCTACTCATTCTCTACCTTCTACCTCTAGCTTTTGCCCTGTATTGTTCCCTTGGGACCCGCCTGGGTGAATACATTTTTCTCAACTCCAGCTACCTACTCTACCCACACTTTTGTGCAGGGAACATACTGCTCTGCTGCCTCAAGCCCCTTCTGAGATTGAACTGAATCTCCCAGCGGACACTGAGAAAGTATGTGCATTTGCTGTTACTAGGGCTTCTACACCATTTAACTCCTGCTTGTTAGTTTTGTAAAGCTATCTCCTTCCAGGATAGTCAGCAGCCTAACCCCTTCTTACTCTCCCTCTCTATTCTCTCTCCCATCTTTATCTGGGTTTCCAGCTCTTCCTTTATACCTTCCCTTTCAATCCCAAGTTCTTCACAGTGGGCCTGTATAATTCTGTACTGCCTACTAGAAGGCATCCCTCCTCATTGCCATTACTTTTCTCCACTCTTCTCTTGCTTCCTCTGCTTTCACTTGCACTCCCACCTCTCTCATCCATTCTCTTGCCCACTTTGCCTATTAAATATTGTTCTCTTCTTACCCTGTTACAACTTACTCACCTCTGAAACCTATGCTCCACTGACTGATTGGCTCTCGATCCTCTCCTGGTGTCTTCCTGCTCGCCCTTCGGGCTCACTCCGCTCCCCTACCCTGCCCCCAAATCCCACCCGCCCCTAGTACCTCTAGCTATATCCCTCTTGTTACCACTCCCACTTCCTCCCTACACCAATCACACACAACCCCCTAAACCCACCCCCTATCAGCCTATCATCCAATTGTAACCACACCTACAGCTAACCTATAATATTACACTTCATTTCTAACTCTCACCCCTAGCACTACTCCTACTGCTTTTTACTCCACTCTACACTGCAATACTCTCTTTATCCACTACACAATAAACATACAACATAGATAACACAACCATAACACTTAACGCCAAGTAACTTACAGTCATGCCTTTAAATCCCCATCCATCTCTATTTTACTATTACTATCTATTAAACTATCCTATCTTTATTACCTTACCCAACCTCCTACTTCTTTCCATTCACAACTTTATCATACAACCTACCACCTAAACTCCCCTCTCTCACCCTTTCACTCTCCTATTTCTCCCCACCTATACCCAATAACACAACTTCTAACCTTCTCATTCAAAGTTTTCCCCTCTCTAAGGAACCCTATCCCCATAGTACCTAATGACCCTCTGATCATCAGTACAGATCCTAATCATTTCTTTACTCTACTCAATCACCTTTTAACCCAATCTTTCATCTCATCACCAGCCTTTATCTGGTGACATCCATCCCAACCCTGGCCCTCCACCTCTTCCTCCTCACACAGGCCAATATATTTTACTTCTCTAAACTCACAAAGTATTGTCAACAAAGTCCCTACCTCCATGCATGGCTCATGTATAACAAACCTGACATACTATCTATTTCAGAAACATGGTTAAAACCATCTATAAAAGATTCTGAAATTACTCCACCTAGCTACTCAATCATTCGAAAAGACAGGACCCAGAAAAAAGGTGGCGGAGTTGCTCTCCTATATTCTTCTTCCTTGCTAGTTACCCCCTATGATAAACCTACTCCTAAATTTAATAATTCTGAAGTACTCCTCACTCTCCTACAAGTCAACAAGCACAAATACATCTGTCTAGCATCCCTATATATTCCCCCAGGAGATAATATTTCCACACTTGAAAACATCCTCTCATGGCTCTCTAACAATATCAGCAATGAAACCATAATCTTAGGGGATGTAAATATCAACTGGGCCTCCATCCAGTCTTCAAACAACCCTCTTAATATCAACCTATTTAAGTTTTCCCAACTAATCAATACTATTACACACCCATCACCAAACCCCTCTTGTGGCACCATCCTTGACTGGATTCTAGTGTCACATCCCCACTATTTCTCTGACAGTGGTACTCTTCCCGACCCTCTTAGTGATCACTTGCCAATTTTCACTGCCTCCCTTGCATCTCTTACCGCACCCATAATATCATCACTACCCGCAATGACAAAAATATTAACCCATCAACCTTCATATATTCTCTAAAAGCAGTAAATTGGAACATTCTAAAGACACTACCTTTAGAAGACGCAGTTGCTCACTTTAACCTTACCTTCTTAGAAATACTTGATTACCAAGCCCTTATAAGAACAAAAAGAATAAAAACAAACTCTGCTCCCTGGTTAACCAAAACCACACTATCTACCATGCACCTTAGAAACAAAGCCTGGAGACTCTATCTGAGAAATAAGACCCCAGAACAACATATTGCTTACAAAACCCTTCGAAATAAAGTAAAAAAGCTCATAATCTCCGACAGACAAAAATACTTCTTTACACTCCAAAACAACAATAAAACTAACTCCACAAAATTCTGGAAGGGATCTCGCCTCCTAAACACCAGCAAACCACACACCCCAACTCCAGACCCAAATAGCCCAGACCTAGATCTAGCTACACAGTTCAACTCATTTTTCATCGATTCTATTAGCAAACTTACATCCTCCTTCACACACCCCTCCTCTTCACCTAATACACCCCTAATCTCTCCTGCAAATAACCCTCCCGTCATCACCACTTCCACCACATTCTCATCTTCTCACTGTCTATCTTCCACCTCTTCCACTACTCTAACCCCCTCTTCACCCATATCTTCCTCAAGTTCTCTCTCTCCCAACATTTCTCTATTCTCATTTAAACCTATCCCCACTTCCACCATAAAGAAACTCCTTCAGAAACTAAAGCCATGCACCAACGCTCCAGACAACATTCCTCTTATTTCCTAAGTATAGCCGCGGAAGCAATTGCCTATCCCATCAGCATTCTAATCAACCGCTCCATCCATGAATGTACAGTACCTCTACTATGGAAGCAAGCCTTCATCATCCCTCCATAAAGGAGGCAACAATTGCAATATCAATAACTTCCGCCCTATTGCTATCCTCTCCCTATATCTAAAATCCTGGAAAAGTGTATCCAGCTTCAACTCCTACCACACCTCATAGATAACAACCTTTTAACCCCTACACAACACGGATTCAAGCCAAATCATAGCACCATGACAGCCCTCCTGTCCTTTCTTGAGACGGTTAATAGAGCACGCGACTCCGCCACATTGTTTCCACCTTACTACTAGACCTCTCCAAGGCCTTCGATACTATTTCACATAGCCTGCTCCTATCCAAACTATCAGAACTTAACCTCTCCCACCTCCATAAATTGGTTCTCCAGTTATTTATCAAACAGCCACCAAGCAGTAATATGGAAAAAGGCCACTTCCTCTTGCCTTACTACCCCACGGAGTTCCCAAGGATCTATTCTTGGTCCTATCCTCTTTAATATATTTATAAATGACTTCCACAAATCCATCCCACTTGCAAACATCATCCAATATGCAGCCGATTCTACAATTATCTGCTCTGCCACCTCCTCCTCTCTTCTCCAAAAACTGACTCAGGAAGCTTTCTCAATTACTGAGCATTGGATGAAAATAAATCACTTGGCACTCAACACCTCCAAAACAAAACTAATGGTATTTACCCCCTCCAAATCTACTTCTTTTGACACAAACTCTTTCTCAATTACCAGCCAAAACAACTCACCCTTGGAACTGGTATCTGAAACCAAGCTACTAGGTGTTCTAATTGACAATCAACTTAAATTCAACTCCCATCTACAACTAAATATTAAGAAAACTCATCAAAACTAGGTATGCTCTACCGTCAAAATCAGTATCTTACTAGTTCCTCCAAAACCACTCTCGCTTCCTCCTTTCTCATTCCCTCTCTTCTCTACGGTGCTCCATTACTGACTAATCTTCAGTCCTCTCTAAAAAGCCAGCTTTCCTCCTGTTATAACAAAATTGCCAAATTCGCTAATAGCCATAGGTCCTCCACCCACCACTGTTCCTCTCTCCAAAAACTAAATTGGCTCGAACTACCTAATCATCTTAACTATATACAGCTGACTTTAGCTCATAAGCTCATTTTCAACCCCTCTCTTTGTCCCTCTCTGTCTTCTGCCTTCAAAATGCACCTTCCAAATAGAGTCTTAAGGTCCAACAATCAAAACCTACTAGAAGTCCATAAACCATCTCACCCCCCAGGTAAACACTTATTATCCTCTAACCTTTCCCGCCTCTGGAGCTCACTCCCCCCATCCTTCCCCACCTCCCCTAATCACTACCTATTCAAAAAATCTCTTCATTCACATCTTAGGTCCCAATGGGATTGTTCTTGCTCCCAACCCTCATAAATATATGTCATCCTACCTCCTGTATGCATTGAGGCTCAACTTTACCTAACAAAGCTTGTTTCCTTCTGAATAATTACACTGTAATGTAATGTTGTGCTCCTTCTCCAACACAACTCTGCTATGTTATCACCTTATTGTCTCAGCTCACCTACATCACATTAATATTCATTTATTGTATTTTTGAATACTTCTTGACTTTTGAACTAAATGTTTTACCCACTACTTGTATAATTTAATAATAGTTAGCTATCTTGTGTATGTAACTCAGTTTTTTATGTGCTGGAGCTTTTCTCCCCAGGACTCCATTGAAAACGGGTTATTTTGGCCCAATGGACTATCCTGGTAAACCAACTGCAAATAAATAAATAAAAAATAAATAACCATAGCTCCAAGCAATGAAAAAAGAAAAATGTCACAAAGAAATTTTATTAGGAAGACTCAGTTTCCTGTCAGACTCACTTTAATTATGGCAATACAAAAAAAAAAAAATTGGTGAAGTCTCACCACATCAACTGCATTGGCTAAGGCTGGACTTGTTCTTCCAGGATCATTTGTATTTTGACAGAGCCATGCCAAAGGGATGTGCCACCGCCAATGCTATTTTTAAATAATTTAGGACAGCTTTACACTGGTGTTGGTACTGCTGAACAGCACTAAACATGTGATGGTAAACCTGGTCCTACACCTATTCAATTTGAGCATATCCACTGACTTTTCCCCCTGAGGTTCGGTGGACAGCAATTGTGATACCACCTCACAAAGGCAGCCCTAGTAATTACAGATCCCAGATCCATCAGCCTGACGAGCCACATGCACAAGGCCATGGAATGGAGCACAACAAAATTAATAAGCTATGATATAAAAAAGACATGACTCCCAGCAATTTGACTTTGTTACCAGTAGAACCTGTTGGATGAATCTGGTGAATTATTTGAGGGAGTAATGCATACCTTAACCTCACCAAGGCATTTGATACCATACTACATGCCAACATTATCAGCAAGCTAAGTGCATTCCAAATTATTCTTTGTGCAGTTGGATGGATAGCTAATTGTTTGAGGGACAAATCCCATATGTGAGGGTGGCAACTGTGTTCTTAGAGAGCATAAAAGTAACCAGTAGGGTACAAATCAGACCCATGCTATTCGGCATACACTTCTCGGATGTCCAAATCAAAAACCAAGTTTGCAGATGATTGTAAACTGAGTTGTTGTCTTTCGGCTTTTCCCGGTTAAGGGTCTCCACAGCGGAACTCTGGTCTGCTAATGACTGGCAGATTTTGATGAACGCCGAGGTGCCAGCTCAACATTCAACCTTCAACGAAGACATGCCCATTTATGCATGTCTTTCGAATGTCCACCCAACCGTAGGGATGACATGCAGACTCCACACAGAAGGCACTCCCCACACTTCAGCTGAGAATCGAATGGGAGAACCTCTTGCTCTGAGGCAACAATGCTACCGCTGCACCACTGCTGATGTTCATGATTGTAAACTGAGTGTTACACTTATATTCTCCTCTGATATGCAAAAGCTATAACGTGAACTTACTCTTACTAATAACTCATACTTTGATGATGGTCTAAAACTAAATGCTAAAAATGCAATATTGTTGCATTTGGCAAACAAATCATCCACCAAGTTATACTACAGAAAAAAAAAAACACTCCAAAATGAAGATGCTGTGAGAGAGCTTGGAATGTGGATAGATGACTTCCTTTCATTTAAACATCATGTTGCAACAGTGGTCATGGAACCCTTACATCTGTCACAACTGATCACAAAAGGTTTCTCCTCTAGGTCCAAAGATGTTCTGACCCCCCCCCTGTATATTCTACACTGATCAGGCCTATTATTGAATATAATGCTCACTTTGAGATGTATCTTACTAAACATGTCGAGCAGTTGGATAGACCCCAAAAGTTCTTGACAAAAAAGATCATGGGTCTAAATGACCTGTGCTACTAAGAGATACTGGAGGCCTTATCCCTGTATTCACTGCCCTATAGATTCCTTAGGGATGACCTTTGCCTTGTCTTCTGGGACATTATGGATCTGGTGGTCTAAGATCTCTTATTTCTGTACAAGCCAAGACATCCAGCAAATATTAGAACCAGATATACGATCATGCTTCAGCTAATAAACAAATCATACTAGAGAAACAGATTTATTAAACAATGAGTATGCCTTCTCTGGAAAAAAAAATTCCTCTCCAGATCAAGCAATGTAATACACTTTCTTTAAGAATAATCCATAAGCTGGGTAGGCTTGATTGTAAATGCTATGTAAAGTAAACTGGGTAAGATGGAAGCTAAGTCCTTAAGATACCTTATAGGTAGAGGGATAGTAAAACCCAATTAGAAAAAATAAAACTATCGTATACCCTCCACTAAAATACAGTTTAAGGCTTTTCTTGGACTAACTGGATACTATAGAAATATTTTACTTCATTTTGTAACTATTGCCTGTCTTTTGATGGCTGAGTATTAGTGAGATGGCAGACCAATGACTGGAGTCTTAGTCACAGTCTCAAACTGAATGCAATGAAATGAATCATTCCCTTCGGTAAAAACAATGTCCTTTCACACTATCAAATTAACAACAATATCCTATGTGCCTACGAAGTGATAAGAGATCTGGGATAACAAGTAGACTGCGACCTTAACTTTGAGCACCATGTGTCTAATGTAGTAAGGAAGTCTTTCTACGTAGCACACTTGATTAGCAATGGCATCATGTCTATAACAAAAGAGGTTATAACCTCTCTATAGTCGTCACTAATCAAGCCCATAACTGAGTATAACGCTCCTTTCGGCATGTACTGTACAAAACACCTGCAGCAATTGGAGATAACTCAGAGGTTTCTAACTAAGAAGATCAAGGGACTCTAGCACATGCCTTATACAGACTGACTAATCATACAGATGTCTTAGGGGAGACATGCCTGGCTTACAGAGCAATCTCCAATCCAAACCTAATGATTTTGCTGCACATCTATAAATCAAACAGGACTAGAGCTACCCATTCCAGGGACCTAAATATGGCATCTGACTTGAACAGAACATGATGGAGAGACAGATTTGTCTCCCAGCAACTGCTACGTCTTTGTAATAGGCTGCCAATTCATGTAAAGCAGAACACCTCTATGACACTATTCAAAAGGAACCTGGATGAGTAGATGGGACACCATAAATTCTTACCGGGGATAGCTCCCATAGCCCTCCTGAGCACGGGCAGTCATTACTAAATACACCCCTGGGTATTGACTAGAGTATTTCATAGGTTCATAACTTGGTACTAGGCTATTGGCCCTAGGTCCTATACAAGCCTAGCCATAACAATTCCCTGGCTATTTCTTCCCATAGTATTTACTTCCCTGGACCCCTGTCTAGCAGGGTGACTGATGTGATCCCCAGAGTGAATTTCCTATCTCCCATCCAATCATCAAGGTACGCTTTGAAGACGGCCAAAGAGGCATTCTGCTTGACATGTATGGGCAGTCTATTCCAGAGTCTGGGGAGTCTCTGGGACAGGAACCTATCCCTCCAGCATGTCTTGTTCATTGAGATGACAAGGTTTAGATCCCTGGAGCATGTGGCTCTGAGGGATTGGGATTTCTTTAAGTGTAGCATGTCCAATAGCTCTGGGTTTGACATGGCCTTGTATGTTAAGCAGAGATCACCTCTGAGTAGACGATATGCGACAGAGTATAGGTGGTGTTTTTTTAGATGGTCTGCATAGGGCATATGCTTTAGGCCTGTGATTCTTTTAGTGAGGTATTTCTGCGGCCTTACCAGTTGTTGCAGATGTCTTCCGAGGTACATACCAAACGGGGCTTTGTATTCTATAATGGGGTCTAATGAGAGATGAGTACAGTGGGACAATGACCTACTTTTTTCTGGATAAAAAGCCCTTAGTGATGAGGTGTGCCACATAGAAGGATTTCCTGACTGTTGTAGCGATGTGGTTATCGAAGGTGAGACCACTGTCCACCTGTGTCCCTAAGTCTCTTATCACACTTTCAGTGTTTAGTGTGCTGCCACCTATGTGGTAATTCATGGGTATGTGTTTTTTCCCAAAGGGGATAACTATACATTTCTTGGCATTGAGCTTGAGCCCATGGCTCTGCCACCAAGCATCTGTTTCTGTAAGGCCCTTTTGTAGAATATCCACATCATTTGGGGATTCAATAATGGCTCTCAGTGTGCAGTCATCTGCAAACTTTGTTAGCCGGAATCCCTTAATGTTGGCCTCTACTTCAGAGAAGTAGATGCCAAACAAGAGCGGTCCCCGGACTAAACCCTGAGGTACTCCACTTGTCACTTGTCTGGAGCTGGATTTGGAGTCGGCTACTTTTATAGTGTGGGTTCTGTCAGTAAGCCGTTGGCAACCCATCGAGTGATGTAGGGATTAATGCCCAGTTTAGTAAGTTTATCTATGACTCCAGAGTGGGGGATGGTGTCAAAGGCCTTGGTGAGGTCCAGATAGGCTGTGTGGACCACCTTACCCTTGTCCACAGCTCTGGAGACTGATTTGAAGAAGTCAATCAGGTTCAGGAGATAAGATCGGCTCTTCATGAACCCAAACTGTGTGGGGTCCAGTGTTTGAAGGTTGCCAATGTCTTTGTTTATAAGTTCCATAATAATACATTCCACGGCCTTACAGATCAGGCTCATCAGACTGATGGGGCAGTAGTTCCCGGGATCCAAGGTGGATCTCCCCTGTGGAGTGGGTAACTGTAGCTGTGCTCCACTCAGTGGGCATGAAGCCTGAGATGAGGCTATGATTAGACACTTAGGTGTGGTGCCAGTTCATTTTGTAGGTCATATAGTATGCAGCCTGGGATGTCGTCTGGTCCCATGGATGCTGTATTCTTAGCTTTGGAGAGTGCATTTTTTACCTATGTGGCCATTATTACCGGAATTTGGCAATCTTTTGGTATTGAGATAGGCACTTTAGGGGGTGAGAGGGGGGTGAAGTTTGCACTGAATCGATCTGCCAGGATATTGGCAATATCCTTGGGATCAGTATATTTAATGCCATTCTTTTGTAGCTCAGAGCAGATCTGAGCATTGCCATTTAGATTCTTGACATAGCTATAGAATGCTTTGTGGTTGTCTTTGGAATCTTTGGCAATTTTATTTTCATAACTAGCTTTGGAGGATTTTATGAGGGATCTCAGCTTCTTACTGAGGCTGGTAAGGGAGTTTTTTTACATTCTGGGATTTTCCTCTTTTCTGCAAGTTTCTTCCTTTTGTTGTAAAGTTTGTTTATGGTACAGGACCACCAGATTGGCTTCCTTTTTTTGGAGGAGAGCATCTTGGTTCTATTTGGGATGGCATGATTCATGCACGACTGGATGTGCTCATACAGTGCCTTAGTGTAGGATTCAGCAGTCGAACTTTCAGTTCCCGTCTGCATGGGTGTCATGAGGTTTGTCACTTCTAACTTGAGTAGCATGAAGCTGGCTTTGGAGAAGTTTATTACGGAGGTTTCCTTACTGTGGGATGGGGCTGGGATGTGGATGTCAAGGGTGATTAGCTTATGGTCAGACCTGACCAACGAGGGGGTGACCATAGGTGTGGAGCATTGATTTCCCATGTTGGTAATGACCAGGTCTAGGATACTGGAGCCCCCGGTGGGACTAAGGATTAGTTGATCCAGTGTATTGGAATTTATGAATTCCAAGAACCGTTGGGCAAAGGTGTTGTTACACGAGTAGTTTACCCAGTTAATGACAGGGTAGTGGAAATCACCCCGTATTAGTGTGTCTGGTTGTATCTTAATATTTTCCAGTATGTTTAGAAAGGTGTAGTGAGAATCTTGGGGCATGGTTGGGGATCTGTAACAAGCTACAATTTGTATTGCAGCCTTACCTAGTGTTAGTTGCACCTGGAGAATTTCAGACACATTGTGTTGGGTAACTAGCCAGGTGCTGTGAATATCCTTGGTGAATATGGACATTCCTCCACTTTTAGTGTTTCGGTCCTGGTTTGGTGGCCGAAAAGTGTGGTAAGAGCTGTAGCCTGGTATTGCAGGGCTGCTCTCTGCAGCCTTGAACTAGGTCTCAGTTACTGCACAGATATCGATGTTCTCCATTTCTAGGAGTGCCTCAAGAGAGTGCATTTTGAGGTTTAGACTTCTAGCATTGAGTAGCATTACCTTCAGATTTTGCATGCTTGTACTTGTTACGGTGGTGGTTTTGTCCTTTGAACTTTGCCTAAAAAAGGCACTATAGGGTGGCAAGATCCTTAGCCAGTAACCTGAATCCCAGGGGCGACAAGTGCAGACCATTTTTGGCAAAGCATTGTGGTCTGTCGATCATGTCATCCCAGGCATACAGATACTGGATCCCCTTTGAATGACACCAGAAGCTTAGCCAATTGTTGAAGTCAATTATTTTGTCCTTATACTGTGGTATCATTCTGGGCAAAGGCAGGATGCTACTCAGGGCTAGGGTCATACCTACCTGGGCCACATGATCCAAGAGCTCTTCCATGTCTCTTTTCATGTAGTCCAGGGAGATATGTCTCAAGTCATTCACTCCACCATGGACAATGACAGAGTCATATTTGTACTTGTTGTGGATTGACCTGAGTGCACGCATTAAGTGCTGGATCCTGGCACCCGACAGGCAGCTGACTGTAATTTTCTCCTTGTTCAGCCTGGTTAGTGGGAGATCAGTGTGCCTGACTATAGAGTCACCTATGACTAAAATGTTGGGTATGTTGTCTTGCCTTAGGGGCTGTTGTTGGGTGGCACACTGGTGTTGTGAGCTATGTGACACTTTGGTTGTGACTGGTGTTTGTTTGCGTTTCAGCTTGGGAGGTCATTGTTGCTTGGGCAGGTTACTGTTAAGGGCCTCCACATATGTGGGTTTAGTGTTGTTATGTGTGGGTGTTGGTGGTGTGGGTTTAGAAGGGCTATGTGTTGCTTGAGGTGTAGTGTGGGTGTTAACCTTCTCCTCTTGACTGTCTAGCACAATCTTGGGTGGAGAGAGCTTTGCTTCCAGTTTGGCTATCTAAGTGCATCTCTTGTAGGTTGTAGTGTTGGGTGGCAGGAGGAGAGGGTTGTCTGTGTACATGAGGCATTTGCTGCATTGCCCCAGTATGCCCAGATTCACTAGGTGGACAGGAGAAATCACCAGAAGCTGACCCTTGGACATGCCTGGATTGGTGTTTTTTTTTTTTTTTTTTTTTTGTAAAGTACAAGAGCTGTTTTCCCTTACCTTAGCAAGGTACTTTGCAATTATAGGCTGTTTAGTGCCTACGATTAATTTCTCCTTATTAACAAGGAGAGTTGAATGCTTGTATCAGTTTAAGACTTCCTAGTGCTTTCCAGCAGGTTTTAAAGCAAGTGCTAGTCACAGGGACGTTTAAAGGTAAGATGAAAAAAAATGGTTTATCCTAAACACTGCAGTGTGCACTAGAGGAGTTAGATGTGAAAGTAGGTAACTTAAGTTTTACCTGTCTAAAAAGTTAAGTTTTAGTGCAGAATCACTATTTTTAAAACAGCAAGATAGATTGAAAGGGGGTGGTCACTTTTGTATTCTGGTACTATGGAATACAGTAGGATGGCCAATAAATGTAAATAGTTGAAGGGGAGTGATTTCACAAAATGATAATTTTGTGCTTATTCACACAAGCCAATAAAAACAGAGAGGAAATGAAATATATGGTCAAATTAACTTAAGGGGAAGGCAACAAGAAAGACAGTGGTGTTTAAGAACACTACAGTAACCGAGTGGGAGGGTGGGGAAAAAAAATTCTGCTCGACTCACAAGAGAGAGAGCTGTGGTCTCTTTTCAAGTTTTAATATGCAGTTAAAAGCAGAATACAAGTAAAACACAAGGTAAATAAAACAAATCACAGTATTCAAAATAGAAAAAGGCAATAAAGTAATACAACAAATAAAAAGCAATCTAACCTTTCCCTCACAGCAAAGTGTAGCAGAATCTGGGTGAGCCTTTCTAGTAAAATGGTATTACATTGGGATGAAACGGCTAGGCTTGAAATGGCCTCCAGATTGATAGCCTAGTAACCTCCTATGATCCTATGATTATCAAACTATGCCAGTGGGTACTATCCATGTAACCAGTTTAATTCACAGTAACCCACAAGCCTGGACTAGTACATTGTAATAGTGAAATTTATAACATTTAAAACCTATAGTTTTGTGCTGTGATGGGGGTAACCATAACATGCTGAGCATGTTAAATGAGTAGTATGCCTTTAATAATATGACAAAGTTACTTATCTTATCCACAAACATAGCTCTCAACTGTACAGATTTTTGCAGGATGTCCAGATTTTGCCTCAAATATTTGGTCTGTTCCTCATAAAATCTGTGGTTTTCTGGTAAATCATGGAGGATTGAAGTAATTAAATAATGACCAAATAATGAGATTTGAGTTTCAGACTTCATATCCTTCAGAAAATACATGCTAACACAAATCCTGTTATTCTAGTAGCTTTCTAAGTTTATTAGAGAAATATTTAAAATATGTCCCGATTTTTGGGAATGTGTCCCTCATTGTTTTAGGCTTTGTCCAGATGTCTTCCGTAAAGTGATTGAGAGGTATGTCCACAAACCCACACTTATGAATCTCCTGTACATCCGCAAGTCAAAGAGTACTTGAAATACAAGTTCTAGAGACCTGAATTTTGTCTGTGACTTAAATAGAACATGCAGGAGATACAGAAATGTGTCACAGTCTGAGGCTTCCCATCCATGTGAAGCTGAATTTTTCAATTACCGTATTTAAGTGCAGCCTAGACCAGTAGATGGGACATAGGAAATTTACACTGTGCCTGGTATCCAGGTCCCTTATGGAGCTTATAAATGCCTTACCTCAATGTCCTATTTGGATGCAGGACATCCTTATTTTTTCAAGAAAACTTGGCTAGACTTAGTAAGCCCCAGCCCTGAGCCTAGGAACAAGCTATGAATCAATCTATGAATCTATAAATTAGATCCTCACTTGGAGGTTTAGAATGGGGTAAGCAAGAACTTACCTGAAAACCCTGGAGGCATGGAGTGTTACATCCTATTCAGGGTTTCGCTGTAGACTATACCAGGAGGAATCACTTGTAATACAGAGTTGAAATCAGGGCCTGGGTGAAGCCTGCAGCTTAGAAATTTTATAGATAATCCATTTCCTGGAAGGCCCCCTGGCGAGTAAGAAAAGGTACTGCTCTTCTTTTAAAATGAAAGTCAAGAGTGCAGATATTTTCATTTATCTTATGGAATATGGAATGTATACGGACATGTGTCTGTGTGTGCATATGTATATATACTTATTTATTTTCATTTGTGACCAGGAAAGTCTGACTAGGTCGGCCTGGGGAGAAATGCTCCATTGATATAATATAATACAAGATACAGTGGTAATTAATACAGGCAAATTAAACAATAGTGTTATCTTTGACAGTACAGTATTAGAAAATGATACACAATAATAATTAAATAGCCCTAGCCAAATTTCCCCTAGTAGTATAAATACTACCTTGGGTCTCTCCTGAAATGGGGAAATTAAACAAATTAAAACAATTTAAATTAAAGAAAAAAAAAAAACTAAATTTAAAGTCTTTTCTCTTGATTATAAAATCACTGAAATCACTTCTCATAACAAATTATTAGGGATGATAGTGGATGATAATCTTAAATTTGACCTACATAAACAAAACTGCATAAGAAAAACTCATCAAAAACTAAGAATGCTTTACAGAGCCAAATTCTTTCTCAATGACACAACTAAAACTACACTGGCACTACTTATCTTCTCCCTACACTTCTTTATGGTGGTCCCATCCTTACTAACCTTCAGACCACAAAAATCAGAACATGAACAATGCTAGAAAGAAATTGCTAAATTTGCAGCAAATACACCTTTCAGGACCCACTACTGTATAGCACTAAAAAGCCTAAATTCGTTAGCACTAACCCATCAACCAACATATACACAGCTTCTTACCACCCATAAAATTATCCCAAATCCATCTGCTTCCAGCACTAAATAACATTCTACACGACTATGTTCCCAGTCAGTCATTATGATCCAATGACCAAAAACTTCTGTCTGTCCACAAACCTATCAAATCTGTTGGGTATTGTCTGTATTCGTACCATGTTGCTAAGGCCTGGAACTCCTTATCTCCATCCACTGGGTCAGTACCCTCCCTCCTATCCTTCAAAATCATTCTGAAAGACTTCCTAGCCAAAAGTCGTCTCTGTTCTGACTCAACACCAGGATGATTATATTTCTAAATATGAACAAATACCTGTTTATACCCTACAACTCCTTACTTTCCCTTCTTCACTCACTGGTTTTCTCTCTGAACATACCATAAGCTTGTTTTCCTTTCACTTCAATTTGCAATTCCTGTTTGTATTACACTAACTTACCTTTAACTTCTCTATAAACTGGCTAAAATTTCTGTATTAAATCATCTCATATAACTTAAACCTATTTTTAACCAAAGTTTTCATATTATGTCTAATTTGTTATAATTATTTAAACTGTAGTTTTCTGAATTATTTTTAAAGACTGACAAATTATTGTTCTTAAAATGCTTTGTAATACTTGGAGCTTTTCTCCCAGGGCCACAACACTGACCAACAAAGATAGTTCCCTTGTGACTGTTTTCAGCAGCATATCATAACAGTTTTAGGGAAATATTTTTGTCAAGATAAATTGCATTTACAGTATGACTTTGCAAGAACTTTCTGCATAACACTTTGGAGTTATACTGAAGCACAATGTGCTGCTGGCCCCAGTTTTGGGTTGGTGCACTTGACATATAGGTCTATATTAGAACCGCGAAAGACCTATTCAGCGAATATGTAATCATCGACACATATTACGTGAACCGCAAATACACCGAAAGCCCTAAACCACGAAATTCATAATCTCGAACCATCATAGTTTTCCAACCCCACCACACACTACATACTACCTACCCAAACAAAATAAATAAACCACATACATACACTAACCAAAGCCCTACTTCTAACCTTACACTAAACCTTACATACATTACTATCTATGCACTTACCTTAACCCGCACCCTAACCCTAGTTCCGTAACTATCGCACACTTACCTTATGGAGCTATACCCAAACAAAATAAATAACCCACGCATATACACTTAACAAAACCCTACTTCTAACCCTACACTAAACCTTACATACATTACTATCTATGCACTTACCTTAACCCGCACCCTAACCCTAAGGTCCGTAACTATCGCACACTTACCTTACGGAGCTATACCGCAGAAGGGCCAACCATGATGATTCGACATTTTGGATTTCGCGCTTCAGGACGATCAGTGTTTTCGCGGTTCGATGTATACATGTTGACATTTCTGTATTCGGGTAAGTGGACCTTCGCGATTTTATTAGGGAACCTGACATATTATACATTTCTAACTATTTCTGTGCTGTTTGCTGAATTTTTCATTGACTTACCACAAGTCATTATCACAGTCCTATTTACTATGATGACATTTTCTTGTAGTTTCTACTTCTGCTGCACAACTTCTGGTTTGAACAACTAGTTCCTTACAAAATCATGGAACACGTTACTTAGCACACATGGTATACTGACTTACTCCGATTATAACACATTTTCTTCTAAGATACCTTACATCAGAACTCAATATGCCATTATTGTCAGAGTGAAATTACATGTTGCTTGAGGTATACATCCTGCTGCAGTCTTCGTACTACCTGAAGATAATCCTGCACATATAGCTTTTCTTCCAGTATTAAGAAAAGAGTTTTCTTTTAAGACTTGTAGTGAACATCTGCATAGTTTCATAGTTAAATAATGCATTATTCAATAGACCCTAATGCATTCTAAAATCCTGCACTCCACGATCTAATCATAGGGAGTTATGCACTATGTTGCTTCTGAAGCATTTGTTGCAGGTCACTATGGATCCAGTAGCTATAAGCAAGAAGTGGTAGATATAAGTTCTTACAGTAAAAAAATCTACAAAATGTATGCAATTAATTAATAAAATAAACATTTGAAAGGCAGCAAGAGTTTTTGTTTGTATTTTATGACTTACATCTACCTGGCTCTCTTAACACCAAAAGCTGAAGTGGACAAAAATGTGAAAAAGAAACATTCCATTGGTAAAATCTGAATGTAGCTCTATAAGTAAGCAATGAGGTTTTGTATGCAAAAACTTGCAAAGTGAAAAAGTTACTATGGCTGTCTTCGACATCTATTAATGACATAGAAAGTAGGTTACACCTTTCCAGAAACATTGTACACTATTAAAGAAGAGCAATGTTAAGTTAGTAAAGAGTGGTATGTCATCTTTCTTACCTCTGTAACACATATGTTAGTGTAACACTTTCACACTTTGCACTGTTCACATAAGGAATACAATCACAAGGTCTCTATTCCCTCTACATACTTACATGGGAATGCATCTCTTAACACCAAAAGCTGAAGTGGACATAAATGTGAAAAAGAAACATTCCATCACAATGTTGTTAGCATAATATGATGGATCAGTACAGTGTCACCGCAATGGTGTAGTGTTGTCTAATGAGCAATTTTATTTTATTTAGTTATTTATTTATTTATTTGACATTTGTTTACCAGGAAAGTCCAACTGGGCCATAAAGAACCCATTTTCAGTGGAGGCCCAGGGATAAAAGTTCCATAAGACAGACAGTTTATGTACGAGTAATATCAGACAAATTATTTAGAGCAGTGGTACAGACATAAGCATTCACTTAAAAATAACTAGAATATCCAATACAACAGCAGCACAAATATAGCAAATGGTTACAAACATAGGATAGTTACAATCTATTTTTCATTTAAAGTCTGTGCTAGTTGCAGCATTATGTATTGGGGTAGTCATTAGGAAGATCTAAAGTAGTCGAGATGGTCGTTTTCGAGAAAAAGGAAGGGGGTGTATTAGTAAAAACAGGGGAGGAGAAAGGTAGAATAAGATGGAATAGTAAGGTGGTTAAGGAAGACAGAGTTAAGAGTAGCAGGGGAGGGAGGTGGAGATGTAGTTACAATTATTAACCAGAAATACCCAGCTGAAATAGTAATCTTTTTCATTGAAGGCCTGAGGGACAGGAGCGCTACATATAAATATAACAATTACAATACATAACATAATTATGAAATCAGTAGTTAGTTATACATAAATAAGGAAAATAAGGAAAGGGTCCAGCACTTTATATGTATAAACAGGTTACACTAGTGCTTAATACTGAAGTTAAGCAATTCCATACATTCTATAAATATTATATAAACAAACATACATTATTTACTTTTTGTCAAGAAATAATTGCATTGATGATTATAAGTCACTCTGGGTTTTTAAAATTTAGACTTTTTGTAATATGGTAAACCTTACTAATAATTACATAAGCTTAAAGATGATAATGCAAGAGGGGGAAAATATTAATTAATCTAATTCTGAAGGTGATTTTAAGCTACAAACTTTTTAGTGTAGCAGACTTCCTTTCAATTAGCTAGGTGGGATTAATAATGAGTGTTGCTGCACGGCTCAGATCATCTTGGGGCTCAGAGAAGCACAGGCTGGTTTTCAAAAACTCCCTTGAATTTTAATAGTAAGTATAATATAGAGAATTATCATCCCTGCGTTACTGATTCAGACTTGCTGAAATGATGTCCCCCAGAACTGTATAGGAATTAGTTTTCATACTAATTGCTGGCAAAATTATAATTATAATTATTTGTAGGTTACAAATTTAGTCTGTAAGGTTACTCTAGGCCTGTATCTTGTGTTGGTTATCTCCACTACCACATGCACTTAATGTTATTTTCTGTACCTAGTGGTATCATTTGATTGTAATGTTTTGGAGATAATTATTGAACTGGAGGCGGAAATAATTCATTGTCCTATTACCAGAAGATATGTATGTATATATTAATTTATCATCCCTCTTATTAAGATGTTAATAACAGTTTTCTTTGTTTTTAACACTTTTTTCACAAGCCACCATTGAGCATAAAAGCAGTGGCAGATTATAAAAGGGGTGAAATGGTCAGTGCCCAGAGCTCACAGCTTCAGAGGGGCCCATGGCCACCCAAAACAATTTAATTTTAACATTCCATTTGTGTGACCTGCTGATTAAAGTCTTTCACTTGATGGGGACCGATTGTACAAGAAGTGTAGTACAGAACATAGCTCACAAAGTGCAGTACAGGAAATAAAGCAGGAAGATGACTGCACAACACATTGCAGAAAGTACAATGAGATTGGGAATCATATGAATTCCTTCCTCTCTACTTATACAGTACAACAATGAATGAGACAGCATCTTTAATTTGCACAGGAAATTGCAAATTAGTTGTTGTTTTTCTTTCGGCTTTTCCCAGTTAGGGGTCGCTACAGCGAACTCCGGTCCGCTAATGATTGGCAGTTGATTTTTATGGTGCCGAGGTGCCAGCCCAATGCCCAACCTTCAACGAAGGCACGCCCATTCACACATGTCTTTCGAATGCCACTCGACCGCGGGGAGGACATGCAGACTCCACACAGAAGGTACTCCAGCCGAGAATTGAACGGGAGAACCTCTTGCTGTGAGGCGACAACGCTACCGCTGCACCACTGCGTGCTCAAAATTAATATGCAGATGGAGGCAGGCGTTGGTGTGTCTACCAAAGCTCTGTAACTGGCAAAACTACTATATTTTAGCACATACAGCAGTGATAGGGATCTTAACAGTAGTCTAAACGTTCCAATAAATAGTCCTTTCTCATTATGCATGAAGTCTAGCCTGATTATTTACCTTTCACTTTAACATGTCAAAGGTGAAATAGTTCAAGAACTTATAATGTAGCTGACAGATAAAGGAAAAGTAATGGCAGCAATTCATCAATTCTTACTGAAACTGGCAATTGGTTTATCTTTGTCTTTTACCTCAAGTGTGACACTTACTGCCCTAAAACATGGCATGATTGTTCAGCTGACGAAGATGGCCAACACTAACACAAGTATATGTTTAGCTCAATATCTAAGCCATTTGCGAACATATTTCAGAGAATTGTTTATTGTCTGCTTTGGGAGAATAAATATTGACACCTGTGCTGTTCTCAGAATGGCTTTAGGAAAAGAGTGAATAACCTAATAGCTATACATCACAGATACAATCTATGAAAATATGAATATGCCTGTTAAAGGGTGCAATACTTGCAGATATAAAAAGGGTATTTCAATCAGAGTCATTCTTCACTCATAGCAATGCTTACATTATTAGTAATTGCTGATGGACTCACTTACTTGGCTCCAGAACTATCTGATGGATAGAACATTTCATAAAGAGGTTTTTGTGTGTGTGTGTGTGTGTGTGTGTGTGTGTGTGTGTGGGGTCCTCAGATGGTAAAGTAAGTAAATAATGCCAGCCCATTAGATTGAAACTCACCCGGAGCACTGTCTGGACAAGTGATTTGCTAAGACTCACACAGTAGGCAACAGAATTTAGTGGCAAGCAAATGGGGTAGAATGAATGGAACTGTGACTACTGGAAGCAACTCATAACAGCTTAGAGTCTTAACCCCTGGCAATAACTGCCAGACCTTCATTTTTTGATAAATCACTGATGGTTAAAAGTCACTGAGGTTTACAGTCAATCAATAATGCCAGTCATTAGAAATCCATGCAATATTAATGCACTCCTTCCTGTAGTCAAAAGTACAACCCTTTCACCTCCATTTGCCTGCTGTGTGATTTTCAGCAAGCTGTAACTGATGGTCACATTTCTGTGTATCTTTATAAATACTTGGTTCCTGCATCCCATTATTCCAATTCTATAGTGGGATAATGCTGCTGTTTACTGTGTCAGGAATATAGGGTCTGAATTCTTCCCCTCCCATGTTACTTTAGTTTTGTATTTGGTGCAGCAGTCCCCTACTTTCTTTCATTGTGGGGGAACATTTTGTGATTGCACTTCCTGCTTCTGTTTCTGGAGTGGAGTCTGCTCAGAGAAGCAGGGAGTTATAGCAATAGAGTTGAGACAGTTGTTTGGTGGTGATCTGGAGCAGAAGGCAGTGGTCAGGCCTTCAAATCAGCTTAAAAATGTGCTGAGAGAGAAGAGAAGGTAGTCAAGCCTTCTATATCAGTGTCTGAGATCAGATAATCAAGAGAGAAGGCATATATGCCGGGTTTACTATTGTTTGTTTGAACGGAAAAACATTTTCTGTTCAAATAAACGAATAGTAATACCGAAAGTAAAAGAAACTACCGGTGGCAATGTCGAACCAAATGCTCGATGCATTTGACACAACATTGTTGTCGGAATCACCATGTGATAGCCATATAGGAGCTGATGTACATCAGACTCCTATATGACAAATCATGTTTTTGCAGGGGGGCAAGCCCCCCCAGACCCCCCATCTCCCTACTTATATATTCTAACTCCGAGATCACACTACAGTGGGGATGTGGATGACTTTCCACTCCCCACTGTATTGCAATCTCTGTGCAGATAGTCGACTTACACTTATGCGAATGCAGTAGTGCATTCTCATAAGTGGAATCGACTATCTGGTTCACAAATGTTTGTGCGGTCAACATTCTGATTTTCGTTACACTGCAGTTGACAGAATGCCATTCGCACAAATGTATGTAAACCTATATGCCATCTAGTGGAATTCAATTTGCTGGAAATGATTGTAGAAATGCAGTACAGTCTTCTATGGATATTTTTGAAACAGCAGAAAGGTGCATAGTCTAAGAAAAGGTAAGAGAGCCTTTTCCAGATTCAGAAGGGATTTTCCAGAAGCAGCTATTCCAGGAAGAGAACTAGGATGATGAGGGATGTACTGTCCAGTCAGCAGGGTGGCAGGATGTTTTATTAAAGAAGTTATGACAGGAAAGCTAACCTAAGAGTGGCAGGAATATGCCATGGGGAGATATAATGGACAAAATTCAAAACAAAGAGGTACTTTTGATACACAAAAGCAGGGGATGGTAAGACAAAACCTTATGCTGACATGGTTAAGGAAAAAAAATATCAAGAAAAGAAACTGTTACGAAACAAAGAATAAATTATACCAGGATTTTCTCCAAGGAAGAAAGAAATAGAAAGATATGAGGTATGGGGCAATGTTATTCCACCTTCAAGAACTTCTCCAGGAGAGGAAAGAGCTTTCATTCATATAAGCTAAGAAATGTTTTGTGATATAATTTTGAAAACTGTCAGGCAATGGAAACATTTTTGAGTCAATCTGAAAATACGAATGTACTCCGTGGAATGCTTATGTAGTTAAAGCTTTTTTCAGAAAAAACTAAGAAGAAAATTCATATTCAATTTAGAACAGAAACTGAGAGACTTTGAAAAGACATGTAAATAGTATATGTAAAGATGGATTGGTCATTTCTAAAATTGCTGACAACAGAGGATTAAGTTGGAATAAATTTTACTTGAAATACAAATATCTGTGTTAACTGTAAAAGTAAAACAAATGAAAATAGTATATGCACTGATAGGTCTGAATCGTGTTTTATGGCATTTGGGAACAGGCAGCCAAGTAATGAGATACTGGTATGGCTGGCAGGGAAATGGTCCCTTACACTGCATAGGGCCCCATTTGACCACAGCCCTACTCTGTTGGTCTGTAGGCATATGCTGAAACAATGCTGCATTATCAGCTAATAAGGTAGATGAGACCTGTACTGAGTTTTGTCAGAGGATATACCTATTCTTGATGACCGGGAAGACAAAGGGAGGTCAAAAATGAGATGTTGGTGTCCTTCAAGCAAGTAAGCAATCCTAACCCCCCCCCCCCACCAATCCAATATGTTGTATGTAGTAATATTTCTGCTTTTTATATGACTTGTAGGTTGTTTAATACTGCTCCTGCAGTGAGTCAAGGCAGCTTTCCTCTCTCTTTGATGGGTCGTCCAGCATGGATCACTCCCAATCTCCTCTGCCTGTCCCAGCACTGCCTGTGTCACTAGTTGAACACTGGGACATATGGGTGTGCAGTAAGGGCTTTATTTAGATAACTCCAGTCTGGTAGCCAAAATCAATTACTTTTAGTAATGTCAAATAACCACTGCTGTCATACCTTACACTCTATTATTATGGCAAAGGTATGGAGTTCTATACAACTAGAAATATGATCAGAACCAAACACTAAAATCTTTCTAACTAAATAAAAAAAAATCACTACACAGTAAAATGGAACTGATCTTTCACCACAATCACATAACAAGAACACTCTAGATGCAAATGGCTACCAAATCCACCCCCATCCCCATTCTCAGCACCTATCCTCACTTCCAATTCCTTACTATCAAACTTATCTTTCCCATTACACAGACTAGAATTATACCCTTATTTTTTCAGTCCCTAAATCACCTCTTTCTATCCTGCTATTCTTACCTTACCAGTACCTTGTGATTTAACCAGCTATGTACTTCTCTGTATATTCCATTTTGCCTTAATATACTCCTAGTGTATCCATATCTTCTCTCTCTATTCACCTTATGTCCTTCATATACCTAATTTT